>NW_027314856.1:0-195519 GCF_023375885.2 Dermacentor andersoni | reverse complement strand
GAAAACGCGTTTTAAGCATGCACATGCATCTTTTGGTAGACGCGGATGAAGTTTTCTGCAAAACCACAAGATGTGCATGCAAATGGTGCTTTTGGCAGAACGCGCACGTGGATTTCTACCAAACGACGTGCTAAGCATGCCGATGCTGCTCTTTTTAGCACCCGCGCACGGATTTGTGCGAAAACGCGTTTTAAGCATGCACATGCATCTTTTGGTAGACGCGGATGAAGTTTTCTGCAAAACCACAAGATGTGCATGCAAATGGTGCTTTTGGCAGAACGCGCACGTGGATTTCTACCAAACGACGTGCTAAGCATGCCGATGCTGCTCTTTTTAGCACCCGCGCACGGATTTGTGCGAAAACCCGTTTTAAGCATGCACATGCATCTTTTGGTAGACGCGGATGAAGTTTTCTGCAAAACCACAAGTTGTGCATGCAAATGGTGCTTTTTGCAGAACGCGCTCGTGGATTTCTACCAAACGACGTGCTAAGCATGCCGATGCTGCTCTTTTTAGCACCCGCGCACGCATTTGTGCGAAAACGCGTTTTAAGCATGCACATGCATCTTTTGGTAGACGCGGATGAAGTTTTCTGCAAAACCACAAGATGTGCATGCAAATGGTGCTTTTTGCAGAACGCGCTCTTGGATTTCTACCAAACGACGTGCTAAGCATGCCGATGCTGCTCTTTTTAGCACCCGCGCACGGATTTGTGCGAAAACGCGTTTTAAGCATGCACATGCATCTTTTGGTAGACGCGGATGAAGTTTTCTGCAAAACCACAAGATGTGCATGCAAATGGTGCTTTTGGCAGAACACGCACGTGGATTTCTACCAAACGACGTGCTAAGCATGCCGATGCTCCTCTTTTTAGCACCCGCGCACGCATTTGTGCGAAAACGCGTTTTAAGCATGCACATGCATCTTTTGGTAGACGCGGATGAAGTTTTCTGCAAAACCACAAGATGTGCATGCAAATGGTGCTTTTTGCAGAACGCGCACGTGGATTTCTACCAAACGACGTGCTAAGCATGCCGATGCTGCTCTTTTTGGCACCCGCGCACGGATTTGTGCGAAAACGCGTTTTAAGCATGCACCTGCATCTTTTGGTAGACGCGGATGAAGTTTTCTGCAAAACCACAAGATGTGCATGCAAATGGTGCTTTTGGCAGAACGCGCACGTGGATTTCTACCAAACGACGTGCTAAGCATGCCGATGCTGCTCTTTTTAGCACCCGCGCACGCATTTGTGCGAAAACGCGTTTTAAGCATGCACATGCATCTTTTGGTAGACGCGGATGAAGTTTTCTGCAAAACCACAAGATGTGCATGCAAATGGTGCTTTTTGCAGAACGCGCTTGTGGATTTCTACCAAACGACGTGCTAAGCATGCCGATGCTGCTCTTTTTAGCACCCGCGCACGCATTTGTGCGAAAACACGTTTTAAGCATGCACATGCATCTTTTGGTAGACGCGGATGAAGTTTTCTGCAAAACCACAAGATGTGCATGCAAATGGTGCTTTTTGCAGAACGCGCACGTGGATTTCTACCAAACGACGTGCTAAGCATGCCGATGCTGCTCTTTTTAGCACCCGCGCACGGATTTGTGCGAAAACGCGTTTTAAGCATGCACATGCATCTTTTGGTAGACGCGGATGAAGTTTTCTGCAAAACCACAAGATGTGCATGCAAATGGTGCTTTTGGCAGAACGCGCACGTGGATTTCTACCAAACGACGTGCTAAGCATGCCGATGCTGCTCTTTTTAGCACCCGCGCACGCATTTGTGCGAAAACGCGTTTTAAGCATGCACATGCATCTTTTGGTAGACGCGGATGAAGTTTTCTGCAAAACCACAAGATGTGCATGCAAGTGGTGCTTTTTGCAGAACGCGCTCGTGGATTTCTACCAAACGACGTGCTAAGCATGCCGATGCTGCTCTTTTTAGCACCCGCGCACGCATTTGTGCGAAAACGCGTTTTAAGCATGCACATGCATCTTTTGGTAGACGCGGATGAAGTTTTCTGCAAAACCACAAGATGTGCATGCAAATGGTGCTTTTTGCAAAACGCGCACGTGGATTTCTACCAAACGACGTGCTAAGCATGCCGATGCTGCTCTTTTTAGCACCCGCGCACGGATTTGTGCGAAAACGCGTTTTAAGCATGCACATGCATCTTTTGGTAGACGCGGATGAAGTTTTCTGCAAAACCACAAGATGTGCATGCAAATGGTGCTTTTGGCAGAACGCGCACGTGGATTTCTACCAAACGACGTGCTAAGCATGCCGATGCTGCTCTTTTTAGCACCCGCGCACGGATTTGTGCGAAAACGCGTTTTAAGCATGCACATGCATCTTTTGGTAGACGCGGATGAAGTTTTCTGCAAAACCACAAGATGTGCATGCAAATGGTGCTTTTGGCAGAACGCGCACGTGGATTTCTACCAAACGACGTGCTAAGCATGCCGATGCTGCTCTTTTTAGCACCCGCGCACGGATTTGTGCGAAAACCCGTTTTAAGCATGCACATGCATCTTTTGGTAGACGCGGATGAAGTTTTCTGCAAAACCACAAGTTGTGCATGCAAATGGTGCTTTTTGCAGAACGCGCTCGTGGATTTCTACCAAACGACGTGCTAAGCATGCCGATGCTGCTCTTTTTAGCGCCCGTGTACGCATTTGTGCGAAAACGCGTTTTAAGCATGCACATGCATCTTTTGGTAGACGCGGATGAAGTTTTCTGCAAAACCACAAGATGTGCATGCAAATGGTGCTTTTTGCAGAACGCGCACGTGGATTTCTACCAAACGACGTGCTAAGCATGCCGATGCTGCTCTTTTTAGCACCCGCGCACGGATTTGTGCGAAAACGCGTTTTAAGCATGCACATGCATCTTTTGGTAGACGCGGATGAAGTTTTCTGCAAAACCACAAGATGTGCATGCAAATGGTGCTTTTGGCAGAACGCGCACGTGGATTTCTACCAAACGACGTGGTAAGCATGCCGATGCTGCTCTTTTTAGCACCCGCGCACGCATTTGTGCGAAAACGCGTTTTAAGCATGCACATGCATCTTTTGGTAGACGCGGATGAAGTTTTCTGCAAAACCACAAGATGTGCATGCAAATGGTGCTTTTTGCAGAACGCGCACGTGGATTTCTACCAAACGACGTGCTAAGCATGCCGATGCTGCTCTTTTTAGCACCCGCGCACGGATTTGTGCGAAAACGCGTTTTAAGCATGCACATGCATCTTTTGGTAGACGCGGATGAAGTTTTCTGCAAAACCACAAGATGTGCATGCAAATGGTGCTTTTGGCAGAACGCGCACGTGGATTTCTACCAAACGACGTGCTAAGCATGCCGATGCTGCTCTTTTTAGCACCCGCGCACGCATTTGTGTGAAAACGCGTTTTAAGCATGCACATGCATCTTTTGGTAGACGCGGATGAAGTTTTCTGCAAAACCACAAGATGTGCATGCAAATGGTGCTTTTTGCAGAACGCGCTCGTGGATTTCTACCAAACGACGTGCTAAGCATGCCGATGCTGCTCTTTTTAGCACCCGCGCACGCATTTGTGCGAAAACGCGTTTTAAGCATGCACATGCATCTTTTGGTAGACGCGGATGAAGTTTTCTGCAAAACCACAAGATGTGCATGCAAATGGTGCTTTTTGCAGAACGCGCACGTGGATTTCTACCAAACGACGTGCTAAGCATGCCGATGCTGCTCTTTTTAGCACCCGCGCACGGATTTGTGCGAAAACGCGTTTTAAGCATGCACATGCATCTTTTGGTAGACGCGGATGAAGTTTTCTGCAAAACCACAAGATGTGCATGCAAATGGTGCTTTTGGCAGAACGCGCACGTGGATTTCTACCAAACGACGTGGTAAGCATGCCGATGCTGCTCTTTTTAGCACCCGCGCACGCATTTGTGCGAAAACGCGTTTTAAGCATGCACATGCATCTTTTGGTAGACGCGGATGAAGTTTTCTGCAAAACCACAAGATGTGCATGCAAATGGTGCTTTTTGCAGAACGCGCACGTGGATTTCTACCAAACGACGTGCTAAGCATGCCGATGCTGCTCTTTTTAGCACCCGCGCACGGATTTGTGCGAAAACGCGTTTTAAGCATGCACATGCATCTTTTGGTAGACGCGGATGAAGTTTTCTGCAAAACCACAAGATGTGCATGCAAATGGTGCTTTTGGCAGAACGCGCACGTGGATTTCTACCAAACGACGTGCTAAGCATGCCGATGCTGCTCTTTTTAGCACCCGCGCACGCATTTGTGTGAAAACGCGTTTTAAGCATGCACATGCATCTTTTGGTAGACGCGGATGAAGTTTTCTGCAAAACCACAAGATGTGCATGCAAATGGTGCTTTTTGCACAACGCGCTCGTGGATTTCTACCAAACGACGTGCTAAGCATGCCGATGCTGCTCTTTTTAGCACCCGCGCACGCATTTGTGCGAAAACGCGTTTTAAGCATGCACATGCATCTTTTGGTAGACGCGGATGAAGTTTTCTGCAAAACCACAAGATGTGCATGCAAATCGTGCTTTTTGCAGAACGCGCACGTGGATTTCTACCAAACGACGTGCTAAGCATGCCGATGCTGCTCTTTTTAGCACCCGCGCACGGATTTGTGCGAAAACGCGTTTTAAGCATGCACCTGCATCTTTTGGTAGACGCGGATGAAGTTTTCTGCAAAACCACAAGATGTGCATGCAAATGGTGCTTTTGGCAGAACGCGCACGTGGATTTCTACCAAACGACGTGCTAAGCATGCCGATGCTGCTCTTTTTAGCACCCGCGCACGCATTTGTGCGAAAACGCGTTTTAAGCATGCACATGCATCTTTTGGTAGACGCGGATGAAGTTTTCTGCAAAACCACAAGATGTGCATGCAAATGGTGCTTTTTGCAGAACGCGCTTGTGGATTTCTACCAAACGACGTGCTAAGCATGCCGATGCTGCTCTTTTTAGCACCCGCGCACGCATTTGTGCGAAAACACGTTTTAAGCATGCACATGCATCTTTTGGTAGACGCGGATGAAGTTTTCTGCAAAACCACAAGATGTGCATGCAAATGGTGCTTTTTGCAGAACGCGCACGTGGATTTCTACCAAACGACGTGCTAAGCATGCCGATGCTGCTCTTTTTAGCACCCGCGCACGGATTTGTGCGAAAACGCGTTTGAAGCATGCACATGCATCTTTTGGTAGACGCGGATGAAGTTTTCTGCAAAACCACGAGATGTGCATGCAAATGGTGCTTTTGGCAGAACGCGCACGTGGATTTCTACCAAACGACGTGCTAAGCATGCCGATGCTGCTCTTTTTAGCACCCGCGCACGCATTTCTGCGAAAACGCGTTTTAAGCATGCACATGCATCTTTTGGTAGACGCGGATGAAGTTTTCTGCAAAACCACAAGATGTGCATGCAAATGGTGCTTTTTACAGAACGCGCTCGTGGATTTCTACCAAACGACGTGCTAAGCATGCCGATGCTGCTATTTTTAGCACCCGCGCACGCATTTGTGCGAAAACGCGTTTTAAGCATGCACATGCATCTTTTGGTAGACGCGGATGAAGTTTTCTGCAAAACCACAATATGTGCATGCAAATGGTGCTTTTTGCAGAACGCGCTCGTGGATTTCTACCAAACGACGTGCTAAGCATGTCGATGCTGCTCTTTTTAGCACCCGCGCACGCATTTGTGCGAAAACGCGTTTTAAGCATGCACATGCATCTTTTGGTAGACGCGGATGAAGTTTTCTGCAAAACCACAAGATGTGCATGCAAATGGTGCTTTTTGCAGAACGCGCACGTGGATTTCTACCAAACGACGTGCTAAGCATGCCGATGCTGCTCTTTTTAGCACCCGCGCACGGATTTGTGCGAAAACGCGTTTTAAGCATGCACATGCATCTTTTGGTAGACGCGGATGAAGTTTTCTGCAAAACCACAAGATGTGCATGCAAATGGTGCTTTTGGCAGAACGCGCACGTGGATTTCTACCAAACGACGTGCTAAGCATGCCGATGCTGCTCTTTTTAGCACCCGCGCACGCATTTGTGCGAAAACGCGTTTTAAGCATGCACATGCATCTTTTGGTAGACGCGGATGAAGTTTTCTGCAAAACCACAAGATGTGCATGCAAATGGTGCTTTTTGCAGAACGCGCACGTGGATTTCTACCAAACGACGTGCTAAGCTTGCCGATGCTGCTCTTTTTAGCACCCGCGCACGGATTTGTGCGAAAACGCGTTTTAAGCATGCACATGCATCTTTTGGTAGACGCGGATGAAGTTTTCTGCAAAACCACAAGATGTGCATGCAAATGGTGCTTTTTGCAGAACGCGCACGTGGATTTCTACCAAACGATGTGCTAAGCTAGCCGATGCTGCTCTTTTTAGCACCCGCGCACGGATTTGTGCGAAAACGCGTTTTAAGCATGCACATGCATCTTTTGATAGACGCGGATGAAGTTTTCTGCAAAACCACAAGATGTGCATGCAAATGGTGCTTTTGGCAGAACGCGCACGTGGATTTCTACCAAACGACGTGCTAAACATGCCGATGCTGCTCTTTTTAGCACCCGCGCACCCATTTGTGCGAAAACGCGTTTTAAGCATGCACATGCATCTTTTGGTAGACGCGGATGAAGTTTTCTGCAAAACCACAAGATGTGCATGCAAATGGTGCTTTTTGCAGAACGCGCACGTGGATTTCTACCAAACGACGTGCTAAGCTTGCCGATGCTGCTCTTTTTAGCACCCGCGCACGGATTTGTGCGAAAACGCGTTTTAAGCATGCACATGCATTTTTTGGTAGACGCGGATGAAGTTTTCTGCAAAACCACAAGATGTGCATGCAAATGGTGCTTTTGGCAGAACGCGCACGTGGATTTCTACCAAACGACGTGCTAAGCATGCCGATGCTGCTCTTTTTAGCACTCGCGCATGCATTTGTGCGAAAACGTGTTTTAAGCATGCACATGCATCTTTTGGTAGACGCGGATGAAGTTTTCTGCAAAACCAAAAGATGTGCATGCAAATGGTGCTTTTTGCAGAACGCGCACGTGGATTTCTACCAAACGACGTGCTAAGCATGCCGATGCTGCTCTTTTTAGCACCCGCGCACGAATTTGTGCGAAAACGCGTTTTAAGCATGCACATGCATCTTTTGGTAGACGCGGATGAAGTTTTCTGCAAAACCACAAGATGTGCATGCAAATGGTGCTTTTTGCAGAACGCGCACGTGGATTTCTACCAAACGACGTGCTAAGCTAGCCGATGCTGCTCTTTTTAGCACCCGCGCACGGACTTGTGCGAAAACGCGTTTTAAGCAAGCACATGCATCTTTTGGTAGACGCGGATGAAGTTTTCTGCAAAACCACAAGATGTGCATGCAAATGGTGCTTTTGGCAGAACGCGCACGTGGATTTCTACCAAACGACGTGCTAAGCATGCCGATGCTGCTCTTTTTAGCACCCGCGCACGGATTTGTGCGAAAACGCGTTTTAGCATGCACATGCATCTTTTGGTAGACGCGGATGAAGTTTTCTGCAAAACCACAAGATGTGCATGCAAATGGTGCTTTTTGCAGAACGCGCACGTGGATTTCTACCAAACGACGTGCTAAGCATGCCGATGCTGCTCTTTTTAGCACCCGCGCACGGATTTGTGCGAAAACGCGTTTTAAGCATGCACATGCATCTTTTGGTAGACGCGGATGAAGTTTTCTGCAAAACCACAAGATGTGCATGCAAATGGTGCTTTTGGCAGAACGCGCACGTGGATTTCTACCAAACGACGTGCTAAGCATGCCGATGCTGCTCTTTTTAGCACCCGCGCACGCATTTGTGCGAAAACGCGTTTTAAGCATGCACATGCATCTTTTGGTAGACGCGGATGAAGTTTTCTGCAAAACCACAAGATGTGCATGCAAATGGTGCTTTTTGCAGAACGCGCACGTGGATTTCTACCAAACGACGTGCTAAGCATGCCGATGCTGCTATTTTTAGCACCCGTGCACGCACTTGTGCGAAAACGCGTTTTAAGCATGCACATGCATCTTTTGGTAGACGCGGATGAAGTTTTCTGCAAAACCACAAGATGTGCATGCAAATGGTGCTTTTTGCAGAACGCGCACGTGGATTTCTACCAAACGACGTGCTAAGCATGCCGATGCTGCTCTTTTTAGCACCCGCGCACGCATTTGTGCGAAAACGCGTTTTAAGCATGCACATGCATCTTTTGGCAGACGCGGATGAAGTTTTCTGCAAAACCACAAGATGTGCATGCAAATGGTGCTTTTTGCAGAACGCGCACGTGGATTTCTACCAAACGACGTGCTAAGCATGCCGATGCTGCTATTTTTAGCACCCGCGCACGCATTTGTGCGAAAACGCGTTTTAAGCATGCACATGCATCTTTTGGTAGACGCGGATGAAGTTTTCTGCAAAACCACAAGATGTGCATGCAAATGGTGCTTTTTGCAGAACGCGCACGTGGATTTCTACCAAACGACGTGCTAAGCATGCCGATGCTGCTCTTTTTAGCACCCGCGCACGGATTTGTGCGAAAACGCGTTTTAAGCATGCACATGCATCTTTTGGTAGACGCGGATGAAGTTTTCTGCAAAACCACAAGATGTGCATGCAAATGGTGCTTTTGGCAGAACGCGCACGTGGATTTCTACCAAACGACGTGCTAAGCATGCCGATGCTGCTCTTTTTAGCACCCGCGCACGCATTTGTGCGAAAACGCGTTTTAAGCATGCACATGCATCTTTTGGTAGACGCGGATGAAGTTTTCTGCAAAACCACAAGATGTGCATGCAAATGGTGCTTTTGGCAGAACGCGCACGTGGATTTCTACCAAACGACGTGCTAAGCATGCCGATGCTGCTCTTTTTAGCACTCGCGCATGCATTTGTACGAAAACGCGTTTTAAGCATGCACATGCATCTTTTGGTAGACGCGGATGAAGTTTTCTGCAAAACCACAAGATGTGCATGCAAATGGTGCTTTTTGCAGAACGCGCACGTGGATTTCTACCAAACGACGTGCTAAGCATGCCGATGCTGCTCTTTTTAGCACCCGCGCACGGATTTGTGCAAAAACGCGTTTTAAGCATGCACATGCATCTTTTGGTAGACGCGGATGAAGTTTTCTGCAAAACCACAAGATGTGCATGCAAATGGTGCTTTTGGCAGAACGCGCACGTGGATTTCTACCAAACGACGTGCTAAGCATGCCGATGCTGCTCTTTTTAGCACCCGCGCACGCATTTGTGCGAAAACGCGTTTTAAGCATGCACATGCATCTTTTGGTAGACGCGGATGAAGTTTTCTGCAAAACCACAAGATGTGCATGCAAATGGTGCTTTTTGCAGAACGCGCACGTGGATTTCTACCAAACGACGTGCTAAGCATGCCGATGCTGCTATTTTTAGCACCCGCGCACGCATTTGTGCGAAAACGCGTTTTAAGCATGCACATGCATCTTTTGGTAGACGCGGATGAAGTTTTCTGCAAAACCACAAGATGTGCATGCAAATGGTGCTTTTTGCAGAACGCGCACGTAGATTTCTACCAAACGACGTGCTAAGCATGCCGATGCTGCTCTTTTTAGCACCCGCGCACGCATTTGTGCGAAAACGCGTTTTAAGCATGCACATGCATCTTTTGGTAGACGCGGATGAAGTTTTCTGCAAAACCACAAGATGTGCATGCAAATGGTGCTTTTGGCAGAACGCGCACGTGGATTTCTACCAAACGACGTGCTAAGCATGCCGATGCTGCTCTTTTTAGCACCCGCGCACGCATTTGTGCGAAAACGCGTTTTAAGCATGCACATGCATCTTTTGGTAGACGCGGATGAAGTTATCTGCAAAACCACAAGATGTGCATGCAAATGGTGCTTTTTGCAGAACGCGCACGTGGATTTCTACCAAACGATGTGCTAAGCTAGCCGATGCTGCTCTTTTTAGCACCCGCGCACGGATTTGTGCGAAAACGCGTTTTAAGCATGCACATGCATCTTTTGGTAGACGCGGATGAAGTTTTCTGCAAAACCACAAGATGTGCATGCAAATGGTGCTTTTGGCAGAACGCGCACGTGGATTTCTACCAAACGACGTGCTAAGCATGCCGATGCTGCTCTTTTTAGCACCCGCGCACGGATTTGTGCGAAAACGCGTTTTAAGCATGCACATGCATCTTTTGGTAGACGCGGATGAAGTTTTCTGCAAAACCACAAGATGTGCATGCAAATGGTGCTTTTTGCAGAACGCGCACGTGGATTTCTACCAAACGACGTGCTAAGCATGCCGATGCTGCTCTTTTTAGCACCCGCGCACGGATTTGTGCGAAAACGCGTTTTAAGCATGCACATGCATCTTTTGGTAGACGCGGATGAAGTTTTCTGCAAAACCACAAGATGTGCATGCAAATGGTGCTTTTGGCAGAACGCGCACGTGGATTTCTACCAAACGACGTGCTAAGCATGCCGATGCTGCTCTTTTTAGCACCCGCGCACGCATTTGTGCGAAAACGCGTTTTAAGCATGCACATGCATCTTTTGGTAGACGCGGATGAAGTTTTCTGCAAAACCACAAGATGTGCATGCAACTGGTGCTTTTTGCAGAACGCGCACGTGGATTTCTACCAAACGACGTGCTAAGCATGCCTATGCTGCTATTTTTAGCACCCGCGCACGCATTTGTGCGAAAACGCGTTTTAAGCATGCACATGCATCTTTTGGTAGACGCGGATGAAGTTTTCTGCAAAACCACAAGATGTGCATGCAAATGGTGCTTTTTGTAGAACGCGCACGTGGATTTCTACCAAACGACGTGCTAAGCATGCCGATGCTGCTCTTTTTAGCACCCGCACACGCATTTGTGCGAAAACGCGTTTTAAGCATGCACATGCATCTTTTGGTAGACGCGGATGAAGTTTTCTGCAAAACCACAAGATGTGCATGCAAATGGTGCTTTTTGCAGAACGCGCACGTGGATTTCTACTAAACGACGTGCTAAGCATGCCGATGCTGCTATTTTTAGCACCCGCGCACGCATTTGTGCGAAAACGCGTTTTAAGCATGCACATGCATCTTTTGGTAGACGCGGATGAAGTTTTCTGCAAAACCACAAGATGTGCATGCAAATGGTGCTTTTTGCAGAACGCGCACGTGGATTTCTACCAAACGACGTGCTAAGCATGCCGATGCTGCTCTTTTTAGCACCCGCGCACGCATTTGTGCGAAAACGCGTTTTAAGCATGCACATGCATCTTTTGGTAGACGCGGATTAAGTTTTCTGCAAAACCACAAGATGTGCATGCAAATGGTGCTTTTTGCAGAACGCGCACGTGGATTTCTACCAAACGATGTGCTAAGCTTGCCGATGCTGCTCTTTTTAGCACCCGCGCACGGATTTGTGCGAAAACGCGTTTTAAGCATGCACATGCATCTTTTGGTAGACGCGGATGAAGTTTTCTGCAAAACCACAAGATGTGCATGCAAATGGTGCTTTTGGCAGAACGCGCACGTGGATTTCTACCAAACGACGTGCTAAGCATGCCGATGCTGCTCTTTTTAGCACCCGCGCACGCATTTGTGCGAAAACGCGTTTTAAGCATGCACATGCATCTTTTGGTAGACGCGGATGAAGTTTTCTGCAAAACCACAAGATGTGCATGCAAATGGTGCTTTTTGCAGAACGCGCGCGTTGATTTCTACCAAACGACGTGCTAAGCATGCCGATGCTGCTCTTTTTAGCACCCGCGCACGGATTTGTGCGAAAACGCGTTTTAAGCATGCACATGCATCTTTTGGTAGACGCGGATGAAGTTTTCTGCAAAACCACAAGATGTGCATGCAAATGGTGCTTTTGGCAGAACGCGCACGTAGATTTCTACCAAACGACGTGCTAAGCATGCCGATGCTGCTCTTTTTAGCGCCCGCGCACGCATTTGTGCGAAAACGCGTTTTAAGCATGCACATGCATCTTTTGGTAGACGCGGATGAAGTTTTCTGCAAAACCACAAGATGTGCATGCAAATGGTGCTTTTTGCAGAACGCGCACGTGGATTTCTACCAAACGACGTGCTAAGCATGCCGATGCTGCTATTTTTAGCACCCGCGCACGCATTTGTGCGAAAACGCGTTTTAAGCATGCACATGCATCTTTTGGTAGACGCGGATGAAGTTTTCTGCAAAACCACAAGATGTGCATGCAAATGGTGCTTTTTGCAGAACGCGCACGTGGATTTCTACCAAACAACGTGCTAAGCATGCCGATGCTGCTCTTTTTAGCACCCGCGCACGCATTTGTGCGAAAACGCGTTTTAAGCATGCACATGCATCTTTTGGTAGACGCGGATAAAGTTTTCTGCAAAACCACAAGATGTGCATGCAAATGGTGCTTTTTGCAGAACGCGCAGGTGGATTTCTACCAAACGACGTGCTAAGCATGCCGATGCTGCTCTTTTTAGCACCCGCGCACGGATTTGTGCGAAAACGCGTTTTAAGCGTGCACATGCATCTTTTGGTAGACGCGGATGAAGTTTTCTGCAAAACCACAAGATGTGCATGCAAATGGTGCTTTTGGCAGAACGCGCACGTGGATTTCTACCAAACGACGTGCTAAGCATGCCGATGCTGCTCTTTTTAGCACCCGCGCACGCATTTGTGCGAAAACGCGTTTTAAGCATGCACATGCATCTTTTGGTAGACGCGGATGAAGTTTTCTGCAAAACCAGAAGATGTGCATGCAAATGGTGCTTTTTGCAGAACGCGCTCGTGGATTTCTACCAAACGACGTGCTAAGCATGCCGATGCTGCTCTTTTTAGCACCCGCGCACGCATTTGTGCGAAAACGCGTTTTAAGCATGCACATGCATCTTTTGGTAGACGCGGATAAAGTTTTCTGCAAAACCACAAGATGTGCATGCAAATGGTGCTTTTTGCAGAACGCGCACGTGGATTTCTACCAAACGACGTGCTAAGCATGCCGATGCTGCTATTTTTAGCACCCGCGCGCGCATTTGTGCGAAAACGCGTTTTAAGCATGCACATGCATCTTTTGGTAGACGCGGATTAAGTTTTCTGCAAAACCACAAGATGTGCATGCAAATGGTGCTTTTTGCAGAACGCGCACGTGGATTTCTACCAAACGACGTGCTAAGCATGCCGATGCTGCTCTTTTTAGCACCCGCGCACGCATTTGTACGAAAACGCGTTTTACGCATGCACATGCATCTTTTGGTAGACGCGGATGAAGTTTTCTGCAAAACCACAAGATGTGCATGCAAATGGTGCTTTTGGCAGAACGCGCACGTGGATTTCTACCAAACGACGTGCTAAGCATGCCGATGCTGCTCTTTTTAGCACCCGCGCACGCATTTGTGCGAAAACGCGTTTTAAGCATGCACATGCATCTTTTGGTAGACGCGGATGAAGTTTTCTGCAAAACCACAAGATGTGCATGCAAATGGTGCTTTTTGCAGAACGCGCTCGTGGATTTCTACTAAACGTCGTGCTAAGCATGCCGATGCTGCTCTTTTTAGCACCCGCGCACGCATTTGTGCGAAAACGCGTTTTAAGCATGCACATGCATCTTTTGGTAGACGCGGATGAAGTTTTCTGCAAAACCACAAGATGTGCATGCAAATGGTGCTTTTTGCAGAACGCGCACGTGGATTTCTACCAAACGACGTGCTAAGCATGCCGATGCTGCTCTTTTTAGCACCCGCGCACGGATTTGTGCGAAAACCCGTTTTCAGCATACACATGCATCTTTTGGTAGACGCGGATGAAGTTTTCTGCAAAACCACAAGATGTGCATGCAAATGGTGCTTTTGGCAGAACGCGCACGTGAATTTCTACCAAACGACGTGCTAAGCATGCCGATGCTGCTCTTTTTAGCACCCGCGCACGCATTTGTGCGAAAACGCGTTTTAAGCATGCACATGCATCTTTTGGTAGACGCGGATGAAGTTTTCTGCAAAACCACAAGATGTGCATGCAAATGGTACTTTTTGCAGAACGCGCTCGTGGATTTATACCAAACGACGTGCTAAGCATGCCGATGCTGCTCTTTTTAGCACCCGCGCACGCATTTGGGCGAAAACGCGTTTTAAGCATGCACATGCATCTTTTGGTAGACGCGGATGAAGTTTTCTACAAAACCACAAGATGTGCATGCAAATGGTGCTTTTTGCAGAACGCGCACGTGGATTTCTACCAAACGACGTGCTAAGCATGCCGATGCTGCTCTTTTTAGCACCCGCGCACGGATTTGTGCGAAAACGCGTTTTAAGCATGCACATGCATCTTTTGGTAGACGCGGATGAAGTTTTCTGCAAAACCACAAGATGTGCATGCAAATGGTGCTTTTGGCAGAACGCGCACGTGGATTTCTACCAAACGACGTGCTAAGCATGCCGATGCTGCTCTTTTTAGCACCCGCGCACGCATTTGTGCGAAAACGCGTTTTAAGCATGCACATGCATCTTTTGGTAGACGCGGATGAAGTTTTCTGCAAAACCACAAGATGTGCATGCAAATGGTGCTTTTTGCAGAACGCGCTCGTGGATTTCTACCAAACGACGTGCTAAGCATGCCGATGCTGCTCTTTTTAGCACCCGCGCACGCATTTGTGCGAAAACGCGTTTTAAGCATGCACATGCATCTTTTGGTAGACGCGGATAAGGTTTTCTGCAAAACCACAAGATGTGCATGCAAATGGTGCTTTTTGCAGAACGCGCACGTGGATTTCTACCAAACGACGTGCTAAGCATGCCGATGCTGCTCTTTTTAGCACCCACGCACGGATTTGTGCGAAAACGCGTTTTAAGCATGCACATGCATCTTTTGGTAGACGCGGATGAAGTTTTCTGCAAAACCACAAGATGTGCATGCGTATGGTGCTTTTGGCAGAACGCGCACGTGGATTTCTACCAAACGACGTGCTAAGCATGCCGATGCTGCTCTTTTTAGCACCCGCGCACGCATTTGTGCGAAAACGCGTTTTAAGCATGCACATGCATCTTTTGGTAGACGCGGATGAAGTTTTCTGCAAAACCACAAGATGTGCATGCAAATGGTGCTTTTTGCAGAACGCGCTCGTGGATTTCTACCAAACGACGTGCTAAGCATGCCGATGCTGCTCTTTTTAGCACCCGCGCACGCATTTGTGCGAAAACGCGTTTTAAGCATGCACATGCATCTTTTGGTAGACGCGGATAAGGTTTTCTGCAAAACCACAAGATGTGCATGCAAATGGTGCTTTTTGCAGAACGCGCACGTGGATTTCTACCAAACGACGTGCTAAGCATGCCGATGCTGCTCTTTTTAGCACCCACGCACGGATTTGTGCGAAAACGCGTTTTAAGCATGCACATGCATCTTTTGGTAGACGCGGATGAAGTTTTCTGCAAAACCACAAGATGTGCATGCGTATGGTGCTTTTGGCAGAACGCGCACGTGGATTTCTACCAAACGACGTGCTAAGCATGCCGATGCTGCTCTTTTTAGCACCCGCGCACGCATTTGTGCGAAAACGCGTTTTAAGCATGCACATGCATCTTTTGGTAGACGCGGATGAAGTTTTCTGCAAAACCACAAGATGTGCATGCAAATGGTGCTTTTGGCAGAACGCGCACGTGGATTTCTACCAAACGACGTGCTAAGCATGCCGATGCTGCTCTTTTTAGCACCCGCGCACGCATTTGTGCGAAAACGCGTTTTAAGCATGCACATGCATCTTTTGGTAGACGCGGATGAAGTTTTCTGCAAAACCACAAGATGTGCATGCAAATGGTGCTTTTTGCAGAACGCGCACGTAGATTTCTACCAAACGACGTGCTAAGCATGCCGATGCTGCTCTTTTTAGCACCCGCGCACGCATTTGTACGAAAACGCGTTTTACGCATGCACATGCATCTTTTGGTAGACGCGGATGAAGTTTTCTGCAAAACCACAAGATGTGCATGCAAATGGTGCTTTTGGCAGAACGCCCACGTGGATTTCTACCAAACGACGTGCTAAGCATGCCGATGCTGCTCTTTTTAGCACCCGCGCACGCATTTGTGCGAAAACGCGTTTTAAGCATGCACATGCATCTTTTGGTAGACGCGGATGAAGTTTTCTGCAAAACCACAAGATGTGCATGCAAATGGTGCTTTTTGCAGAACGCGCACGTAGATTTCTACCAAACGACGTGCTAAGCATGCCGATGCTGCTCTTTTTAGCACCCGCGCACGCATTTGTACGAAAACGCGTTTTACGCATGCACATGCATCTTTTGGTAGACGCGGATGAAGTTTTCTGCAAAACCACAAGATGTGCATGCAAATGGTGCTTTTGGCAGAACGCCCACGTGGATTTCTACCAAACGACGTGCTAAGCATGCCGATGCTGCTCTTTTTAGCACCCGCGCACGCATTTGTGCGAAAACGCGTTTTAAGCATGCACATGCATCTTTTGGTAGACGCGGATGAAGTTTTCTGCAAAACCACAAGATGTGCATGCAAATGGTGCTTTTTGCAGAACGCGCTCGTGGATTTCTACTAAGTGACGTGCTAAGCATGCCGATGCTGCTCTTTTTAGCACCCGCGCACGCATTTGTGCGAAAACGCGTTTTAAGCATGCACATGCATCTTTTGGTAGACGCGGATGAAGTTTTCTGCAAAACCACAAGATGTGCATGCAAATGGTGTTTTTTGCAGAACGCGCACGTGGATTTCTACCAAACGACGTGCTAAGCATGCCGATGCTGCTCTTTTTAGCACCCGCGCACGGATTTGTGCGAAAACCCGTTTTCAGCATACACATGCATCTTTTGGTAGACGCGGATGAAGTTTTCTGCAAAACCACAAGATGTGCATGCAAATGGTGCTTTTGACAGAACGCGCACGTGGATTTCTACCAAACGACGTGCTAAGCATGCCGATGCTGCTCTTTTTAGCACCCGCGCACGCATTTGTGCGAAAACGCGTTTTAAGCATGCACATGCATCTTTTGGTAGACGCGGATGAAGTTTTCTGCAAAACCACAAGATGTGCATGCAAATGGTGCTTTTTGCAGAACGCGCACGTGGATTTCTACCAAACGACGTGCTAAGCTTGCCGATGCTGCTCTTTTTAGCACCCGCGCACGGATTTGTGCGAAAACGCGTTTTAAGCATGCACATGCATCTTTTGGTAGACGCGGATGAAGTTTTCTGCAAAACCACAAGATGTGCATGCAAATGGTGCTTTTGGCAGAACGCGCACGTGGATTTCTACCAAACGACGTGCTAAGCATGCCGATGCTGCTCTTTTTAGCACCCGCGCACGCATTTGTGCGAAAACGCGTTTTAAGCATGCACATGCATCTTTTGGTAGACGCGGATGAAGTTTTCTGCAAAACCACAAGATGTGCATGCAAATGGTGCTTTTTGCAGAACGCGCATGTGGATTTCTACCAAACGACGTGCTAAGCATGCCGATGCTGCTCTTTTTAGCACCCGCGCACGGATTTGTGCGAAAACGCGTTTTAAGCATGCACATGCATCTTTTGGTAGACGCGGATGAAGTTTTCTGCAAAACCACAAGATGTGCATGCAAATGGTGCTTTTGGCAGAACGCGCACGTGGATTTCTACCAAACGACGTGCTAAGCATGCCGATGCTGCTCTTTTTAGCACCCGCGCACGCATTTGTGCGAAAACGCGTTTTAAGCATGCACATGCATCTTTTGGTAGACGCGGATGAAGTTTTCTGCAAAACCACAAGATGTGCATGCAAATGGTGCTTTTTGCAGAACGCGCACGTGGATTTCTACCAAACGACGTGCTAAGCATGCCGATGCTGCTCTTTTTAGCACCCGCACACGGATTTGTGCGAAAACGCGTTTTAAGCATGCACATGCATCTTTTGGTAGACGCGGATGAAGTTTTCTGCAAAACCACAAGATGTGCATGCAAATGGTGCTTTTTGCAGAACGCGCTCGTGGATTTCTACCAAACGACGTGCTAAGCATGCCGATGCTGCTCTTTTTAGCACCCGCGCACGCATTTGTGCGAAAACGCGTTTTAAGCATGCACATGCATCTTTTGGTAGACGCGGATGAAGTTTTCTGCAAAACCACAAGATGTGCATGCAAATGGTGCTTTTGGCAGAACGCGCACGTGGATTTCTACCAAACGACGTGCTAAGCATGCCGATGCTGCTCTTTTTAGCACCCGCGCACGCATTTGTGCGAAAACGCGTTTTAAGCATGCACATGCATCTTTTGGTAGACGCGGATGAAGTTTTCTGCAAAACCACAAGATGTGCATGCAAATGGTGCTTTTTGCAGAACGCGCACGTAGATTTCTACCAAACGACGTGCTAAGCATGCCGATGCTGCTCTTTTTAGCACCCGCGCACGCATTTGTACGAAAACGCGTTTTACGCATGCACATGCATCTTTTGGTAGACGCGGATGAAGTTTTCTGCAAAACCACAAGATGTGCATGCAAATGGTGCTTTTGGCAGAACGCGCACGTGGATTTCTACCAAACGACGTGCTAAGCATGCCGATGCTGCTCTTTTTAGCACCCGCGCACGCATTTGTGCGAAAACGCGTTTTAAGCATGCACATGCATCTTTTGGTAGACGCGGATGAAGTTTTCTGCAAAACCACAAGATGTGCATGCAAATGGTGCTTTTTGCAGAACGCGCTCGTGGATTTCTACTAAGTGACGTGCTAAGCATGCCGATGCTGCTCTTTTAGCACCCGCGCACGCATTTGTGCGAAAACGCGTTTTAAGCATGCACATGCATCTTTTGGTAGACGCGGATGAAGTTTTCTGCAAAACCACAAGATGTGCATGCAAATGGTGCTTTTTGCAGAACGCGCACGTGGATTTCTACCAAACGACGTGCTAAGCATGCCGATGCTGCTCTTTTTAGCACCCGCGCACGGATTTGTGCGAAAACCCGTTTTCAGCATACACATGCATCTTTTGGTAGACGCGGATGAAGTTTTCTGCAAAACCACAAGATGTGCATGCAAATGGTGCTTTTGGCAGAACGCGCACGTGGATTTCTACCAAACGACGTGCTAAGCATGCCGATGCTGCTCTTTTTAGCACCCGCGCACGCATTTGTGCGAAAACGCGTTTTAAGCATGCACATGCATCTTTTGGTAGACGCGGATGAAGTTTTCTGCAAAACCACAAGATGTGCATGCAAATGGTGCTTTTTGCAGAACGCGCACGTGGATTTCTACCAAACGACGTGCTAAGCTTGCCGATGCTGCTCTTTTTAGCACCCGCGCACTGATTTGTGCGAAAACGCGTTTTAAGCATGCACATGCATCTTTTGGTAGACGCGGATGAAGTTTTCTGCAAAACCACAAGATGTGCATGCAAATGGTGCTTTTGGCAGAACGCGCACGTGGATTTCTACCAAACGACGTGCTAAGCATGCCGATGCTGCTCTTTTTAGCACCCGCGCACGCATTTGTGCGAAAACGCGTTTTAAGCATGCACATGCATCGTTTGGTAGACGCGGATGAAGTTTTCTGCAAAACCACAAGATGTGCATGCAAATGGTGCTTTTTGCAGAACGCGCACGTGGATTTCTACCAAACGACGTGCTAAGCATGCCGATGCTGCTCTTTTTAGCACCCGCACACGGATTTGTGCGAAAACGCGTTTTAAGCATGCACATGCATCTTTTGGTAGACGCGGATGAAGTTTTCTGCAAAACCACAAGATGTGCATGCAAATGGTGCTTTTTGCAGAACGCGCTCGTGGATTTCTACCAAACGACGTGCTAAGCATGCCGATGCTGCTCTTTTTAGCACCCGCGCACGCATTTGTGCGAAAACGCGTTTTAAGCATGCACATGCATCTTTTGGTAGACGCGGATGAAGTTTTCTGCAAAACCACAAGATGTGCATGCAAATGGTGCTTTTTGCAGAACGCGCACGTGGATTTCTACCAAACAACGTGCTAAGCATGCCGATGCTGCTCTTTTTAGCACCCGCGCACGGATTTGTGCGAAAACGCGTTTTAAGCATGCACATGCATCTTTTGGTAGACGCGGATGAAGTTTTCTGCAAAACCACAAGATGTGCATGCAAATGGTGCTTTTTGCAGAACGCGCACGTGGATTTCTACCAAACGACGTGCTAAGCATGCCGATGCTGCTCTTTTTAGCACCCGCGCACGGATTTGTGCGAAAACGCGTTTTAAGCATGCACATGCATCTTTTAGTAGACGCGGATGAAGTTTTCTGCAAAACCACAAGATGTGCATGCAAATGGTGCTTTTGGCAGAACGCGCACGTGGATTTCTACCAAACGACGTGCTAAGCATGCCGATGCTGCTCTTTTTAGCACCCGCGCACGCATTTGTGCGAAAACGCGTTTTAAGCATGCACATGCATCTTTTGGTAGACGCGGATGAAGTTTTCTGCAAAACCACAAGATGTGCATGCAAATGGTGCTTTTTGCAGAACGCGCTCGTGGATTTCTACCAAACGACGTGCTAAGCATGCTGATGCTGCTCTTTTTAGCACCCGCGCACGCATTTGTGCGAAAACGCGTTTTAAGCATGCACATGCATCTTTTGGAAGACGCGGATTAAGTTTTCTGCAAAACCACAAGATGTGCATGCAAATGGTGCTTTTTGCAGAACGCGCACGTAGATTTCTACCAAACGACGTGCTAAGCATGCCGATGCTGCTCTTTTTAGCACCCGCGCACGCATTTGTACGAAAACGCGTTTTACGCATGCACATGCATCTTTTGGTAGACGCGGATGAAGTTTTCTGCAAAACCACAAGATGTGCATGCAAATGGTGCTTTTGGCAGAACGCGCACGTGGATTTATACCAAACGACGTGCTAAGCATGCCGATGCTGCTCTTTTTAGCACCCGCGCACGCATTTGTGCGAAAACGCGTTTTAAGCATGCACATGCATCTTTTGGTAGACGCGGATGAAGTTTTCTGCAAAACCACAAGATGTGCATGCAAATGGTGCTTTTTGCAGAACGCGCTCGTGGATTTCTACTAAACGACGTGCTAAGCATGCCGATGCTGCTCTTTTTAGCACCCGCGCACGCATTTGTGCGAAAACGCGTTTTAAGCATGCACATGCATCTTTTGGTAGACGCGGATGAAGTTTTCTGCAAAACCACAAGATGTGCATGCAAATGGTGCTTTTTGCAGAACGCGCACGTGGATTTCTACCAAACGACGTGCTAAGCATGCCGATGCTGCTCTTTTTAGCACCCGCGCACGGATCTGTGCGAAAACCCGTTTTCAGCATACACATGCATCTTTTGGTAGACGCGGATGAAGTTTTCTGCAAAACCACAAGATGTGCATGCAAATGGTGCTTTTGGCAGAACGCGCACGTGGATTTCTACCAAACGACGTGCTAAGCATGCCGATGCTGCTCTTTTTAGCACCCGCGCACGCATTTGTGCGAAAACGCGTTTTAAGCATGCACATGCATCTTTTGGTAGACGCGGATGAAGTTTTCTGCAAAACCACAAGATGTGCATGCAAATGGTGCTTTTTGCAGAACGCGCACGTGGATTTCTACCAAACGACGTGCAAAGCTTGCCGATGCTGCTCTTTTTAGCACCCGCGCACGGATTTTTGCGAAAACGCGTTTCAAGCATGCACATGCATCTTTTCGTAGACGCGGATGAAGTTTTCTGCAAAACCACAAGATGTGCATGCAAATGGTGCTTTTGGCAGAACGCGCACGTGGATTTCTACCAAACGACGTGCTAAGCATGCCGATACTGCTCTTTTTAGCACCCGCGCACGCATTTGTGCGAAAACGCGTTTTAAGCATGCACATGCATCTTTTGGTAGACGCGGATGAAGT
Organism: Dermacentor andersoni; assembly: GCF_023375885.2. NCBI lineage: Eukaryota > Metazoa > Arthropoda > Arachnida > Ixodida > Ixodidae > Dermacentor > Dermacentor andersoni. The sequence goes on along the minus strand of NW_027314856.1, from coordinate 173,631 downwards.
TTTCTGCAAAACCACAAGATGTGCATGCAAATGGTGCTTTTTGCAGAACGCGCACGTGGATTTCTACCAAACGACGTGCTAAGCATGCCGATGCTGCTCTTTTTAGCATCCGCGCACGGATTTGTGCGAAAACGCGTTTTAATCATGCACATGCATCTTTTGGTAGACGCGGATGAAGTTTTCTGCAAAACCACAAGATGTGCATGCAAATGGTGCTTTTGGCAGAACGCGCACGTGGATTTCTACCAAACGACGTGCTAAGCATGCCGATGCTGCTCTTTTTAGCACCCGCGCACGCATTTGTGCGAAAACGCGTTTTAAGCATGCACATGCATCTTTTGGTAGACGCGGATGAAGTTTTCTGCAAAACCACAAGATGTGCATGCAAATGGTGCTTTTTGCAGAACGCGCTCGTGGATTTCTACCAAACGACGTGCTAAGCATGCCGATGCTGCTCTTTTTAGCACCCGCGCACGCATTTGTGCGAAAACGCGTTTTAAGCATGCACATGCATCTTTTGGTAGATGCGGATGAAGTTTTCTGCAAAACCACAAGATGTGCATGCAAATGGTGCTTTTTGCAGAACGCGCACGTGGATTTCTACCAAACAACGTGCTAAGCATGCCGATGCTGCTCTTTTTAGCACTCGCGCACGGATTTGTGCGAAAACGCGTTTTAAGCATGCACATGCATCTTTTGGTAGACGCGGATGAAGTTTTCTGCAAAACCACAAGATGTGCATGCAAATGGTGCTTTTTGCAGAACGCGCACGTGGATTTCTACCAAACGACGTGCTAAGCATGCCGATGCTGCTCTTTTTAGCACCCGCGCACGGATTTGTGCGAAAACGCGTTTTAAGCATGCACATGCATCTTTTAGTAGACGCGGATGAAGTTTTCTGCAAAACCACAAGATGTGCATGCAAATGGTGCTTTTGGCAGAACGCGCACGTGGATTTCTACTAAACGACGTGCTAAGCATGCCGATGCTGCTCTTTTTAGCACCCGCGCACGCATTTGTGCGAAAACGCGTTTTAAGCATGCACATGCATCTTTTGGTAGACGCGGATTAAGTTTTCTGCAAAACCACAAGATGTGCATGCAAATGGTGCTTTTTGCAGAACGCGCACGTGGATTTCTACCAAACGACGTGCTAAGCATGCCGATGCTGCTCTTTTTAGCACCCGCGCACGGATTTGTGCGAAAACCCGTTTTCAGCATACACATGCATCTTTTGGTAGACGCGGATGAAGTTTTCTGCAAAACCACAAGATGTGCATGCAAATGGTGCTTTTGGCAGAACGCGCACGTGGATTTCTACCAAACGACGTGCTAAGCATGCCGATGCTGCTCTTTTTAGCACCCGCGCACGCATTTGTGCGAAAACGCGTTTTAAGCATGCACATGCATCTTTTGGTAGACGCGGATGAAGTTTTCTGCAAAACCACAAGATGTGCATGCAAATGGTGCTTTTTGCAGAACGCGCACGTGGATTTCTACCAAACGACGTGCTAAGCTTGCCGATGCTGCTCTTTTTAGCACCCGCGCACGGATTTTTGCGAAAACGCGTTTTAAGCATGCACATGCATCTTTTCGTAGACGCGGATGAAGTTTTCTGCAAAACCACAAGATGTGCATGCAAATGGTGCTTTTGGCAGAACGCGCACGTGGATTTCTACCAAACGACGTGCTAAGCATGCCGATACTGCTCTTTTTAGCACCCGCGCACGCATTTGTGCGAAAACGCGTTTTAAGCATGCACATGCATCTTTTGGTAGACGCGGATGAAGTTTTCTGCAAAACCACAAGATGTGCATGCAAATGGTGCTTTTTGCAGAACGCGCACGTGGATTTCTACCAAACGACGTGCTAAGCATGCCGATGCTGCTCTTTTTAGCACCCGCGCACGGATTTGTGCGAAAACGCGTTTTAATCATGCACATGCATCTTTTGGTAGACGCGGATGAAGTTTTCTGCAAAACCACAAGATGTGCATGCAAATGGTGCTTTTGGCAGAACGCGCACGTGGATTTCTACCAAACGACGTGCTAAGCATGCCGATGCTGCTCTTTTTAGCACCCGCGCACGCATTTGTGCGAAAACGCGTTTTAAGCATGCACATGCATCTTTTGGTAGACGCGGATGAAGTTTTCTGCAAAACCACAAGATGTGCATGCAAATGGTGCTTTTTGCAGAACGCGCACGTGGATTTCTACCAAACGACGTGCTAAGCATGCCGATGCTGCTCTTTTTAGCACCCGCGCACGCATTTGTGCGAAAACGCGTTTTAAGCATGCACATGCATCTTTTGGTAGACGCGGATGAAGTTTTCTGCAAAACCACAAGATGTGCATGCAAATGGTGCTTTTTGCAGAACGCGCTCGTGGATTTCTACCAAACGACGTGCTAAGCATGCCGATGCTGCTCTTTTTAGCACCCGCGCACGCATTTGTGCGAAAACGCGTTTTAAGCATGCACATGCATCTTTTGGTAGATGCGGATGAAGTTTTCTGCAAAACCACAAGATGTGCATGCAAATGGTGCTTTTTGCAGAACGCGCACGTGGATTTCTACCAAACAACGTGCTAAGCATGCCGATGCTGCTCTTTTTAGCACTCGCGCACGGATTTGTGCGAAAACGCGTTTTAAGCATGCACATGCATCTTTTGGTAGACGCGGATGAAGTTTTCTGCAAAACCACAAGATGTGCATGCAAATGGTGCTTTTTGCAGAACGCGCACGTGGATTTCTACCAAACGACGTGCTAAGCATGCCGATGCTGCTCTTTTTAGCACTCGCGCACGGATTAGTGCGAAAACGCGTTTTAAGCATGCACATGCATCTTTTAGTAGACGCGGATGAAGTTTTCTGCAAAACCACAAGATGTGCATGCAAATGGTGCTTTTGGCAGAACGCGCACGTGGATTTCTACCAAACGACGTGCTAAGCATGCCGATGCTGCTCTTTTTAGCACCCGCGCACGCATTTGTGCGAAAACGCGTTTTAAGCATGCACATGCATCTTTTGGTAGACGCGGATGAAGTTTTCTGCAAAACCACAAGATGTGCATGCAAATGGTGCTTTTTGCAGAACGCGCTGGTGGATTTCTACCAAACGACGTGCTAAGCATGCCGATGTTGCTCTTTTTAGCACCCGCGCACGCATTTGTGCGAAAACGCGTTTTAAGCATGCACATGCATCTTTTGGTAGACGCGGATTAGGTTTTCTGCAAAACCACAAGATGTGCATGCAAATGGTGCTTTTTGCAGAACGCGCACGTAGATTTCTACCAAACGACGTGCTAAGCATGCCGATGCTGCTCTTTTTAGCACCCGCGCACGCATTTGTACGAAAACGCGTTTTACGCATGCACATGCATCTTTTGGTAGACGCGGATGAAGTTTTCTGCAAAACCACAAGATGTGCATGCAAATGGTGCTTTTGGCAGAACGCGCACGTGGATTTCTACCAAACGACGTGCTAAGCATGCCGATGCTGCTCTTTTTAGCACCCGCGCACGCATTTGTGCGAAAACGCGTTTTAAGCATGCACATGCATCTTTTGGTAGACGCGGATGAAGTTTTCTGCAAAACCACAAGATGTGCATGCAAATGGTGCTTTTTGCAGAACGCGCTCGTCAATTTCTACTAAACGACGTGCTAAGCATGCCGATGCTGCTCTTTTTAGCACCCGCGCACGCATTTGTGCGAAAACGTGTTTTAAGCATGCACATGCATCTTTTGGTAGACGCGGATTAAGTTTTCTGCAAAACCACAAGATGTGCATGCAAATGGTGCTTTTTGCAGAACGCGCACGTGGATTTCTACCAAACGACGTGCTAAGCTTGCCGATGCTGCTCTTTTTAGCACCCGCGCACGGATTTTTGCGAAAACGCGTTTTAAGCATGCACATGCATCTTTTCGTAGACGCGGATGAAGTTTTCTGCAAAACCACAAGATGTGCATGCAAATGGTGCTTTTGGCAGAACGCGCACGTGGATTTCTACCAAACGACGTGCTAAGCATGCCGATACTGCTCTTTTTAGCACCCGCGCACGCATTTGTGCGAAAACGCGTTTTAAGCATGCACATGCATCTTTTGGTAGACGCGGATGAAGTTTTCTGCAAAACCACAAGATGTGCATGCAAATGGTGCTTTTTGCAGAAGGCGCACGTGGATTTCTACCAAACGACGTGCTAAGCATGCCGATGCTGCTCTTTTTAGCACCCGCGCACGGATTTGTGCGAAAACGCGTTTTAATCATGCACATGCATCTTTTGGTAGACGCGGATGAAGTTTTCTGCAAAACCACAAGATGTGCATGCAAATGGTGCTTTTGGCAGAACGCGCACGTGGATTTCTACCAAACGACGTGCTAAGCATGCCGATGCTGCTCTTTTTAGCACCCGCGCACGCATTTGTGCGAAAACGCGTTTAAGCATGCACATGCATCTTTTGGTAGACGCGGATGAAGTTTTCTGCAAAACCACAAGATGTGCATGCAAATGGTGCTTTTTGCAGAACGCGCACGTGGATTTCTACCAAACGACGTGCTAAGCATGCCGATGCTGCTCTTTTTAGCACCCGCGCACGCATTTGTGCGAAAACGCGTTTTAAGCATGCACATGCATCTTTTGGTAGACGCGGATGAAGTTTTCTGCAAAACCACAAGATGTGCATGCAAATGGTGCTTTTTGCAGAACGCGCTCGTGGATTTCTACCAAACGACGTGCTAAGCATGCCGATGCTGCTCTTTTTAGCACCCGCGCACGCATTTGTGCGAAAACGCGTTTTAAGCATGCACATGCATCTTTTGGTAGATGCGGATAAAGTTTTCTGCAAAACCACAAGATGTGCATGCAAATGGTGCTTTTTGCAGAACGCGCACGTGGATTTCTACCAAACAACGTGCTAAGCATGCCGATGCTGCTCTTTTTAGCACTCGCGCACGGATTTGTGCGAAAACGCGTTTTAAGCATGCACATGCATCTTTTGGTAGACGCGGATGAAGTTTTCTGCAAAACCACAAGATGTGCATGCAAATGATGCTTTTTGCAGAACGCGCACGTGGATTTCTACCAAACGACGTGCTAAGCATGCCGATGCTGCTCTTTTTAGCACCCGCGCACGGATTTGTGCGAAAACGCGTTTTAAGCATGCACATGCATCTTTTAGTAGACGCGGATGAAGTTTTCTGCAAAACCACAAGATGTGCATGCAAATGGTGCTTTTGGCAGAACGCGCACGTGGATTTCTACCAAACGACGTGCTAAGCATGCCGATGCTGCTCTTTTTAGCACCCGCGCACGCATTTGTGCGAAAACGCGTTTTAAGCATGCACATGCATCTTTTGGTAGACGCGGATGAAGTTTTCTGCAAAACCACAAGATGTGCATGCAAATGGTGCTTTTTGCAGAACGCGCTGGTGGATTTCTACCAAACGACGTGCTAAGCATGCCGATGCTGCTCTTTTTAGCACCCGCGCACGCATTTGTGCGAAAACGCGTTTTAAGCATGCACATGCATCTTTTGGTAGACGCGGATTAGGTTTTCTGCAAAACCACAAGATGTGCATGCAAATGGTGCTTTTTGCAGAACGCGCACGTAGATTTCTACCAAACGACGTGCTAAGCATGCCGATGCTGCTCTTTTTAGCACCCGCGCACGCATTTGTACGAAAACGCGTTTTACGCATGCACATGCATCTTTTGGTAGACGCGGATGAAGTTTTCTGCAAAACCACAAGATGTGCATGCAAATGGTGCTTTTGGCAGAACGCGCACGTGGATTTCTACCAAACGACGTGCTAAGCATGCCGATGCTGCTCTTTTTAGCACCCGCGCACGCATTTGTGCGAAAACGCGTTTTAAGCATGCACATGCATCTTTTGGTAGACGCGGATGAAGTTTTCTGCAAAACCACAAGATGTGCATGCAAATGGTGCTTTTTGCAGAACGCGCTCGTGGATTTCTACTAAACGACGTGCTAAGCATGCCGATGCTGCTCTTTTTAGCACCCGCGCACGCATTTGTGCGAAAACGCGTTTTAAGCATGCACATGCATCTTTTGGTAGACGCGGATTAAGTTTTCTGCAAAACCACAAGATGTGCATGCAAATGGTGCTTTTTGCAGAACGCGCACGTGGATTTCTACCAAACGACGTGCTAAGCATGCCGATGCTGCTCTTTTTAGCACCCGCGCACGGATTTGTGCGAAAACCCGTTTTCAGCATACACATGCATCTTTTGGTAGACGCGGATGAAGTTTTCTGCAAAACCACAACATGTGCATGCAAATGGTGCTTTTGGCAGAACGCGCACGTGGATTTCTACCAAACGACGTGCTAAGCATGCCGATGCTGCTCTTTTTAGCACCCGCGCACGCATTTGTGCGAAAACGCGTTTTAAGCATGCACATGCATCTTTTGGTAGACGCGGATGAAGTTTTCTGCAAAACCACAAGATGTGCATGCAAATGGTGCTTTTTGCAGAACGCGCACGTGGATTTCTACCAAACGACGTGCTAAGCTTGCCGATGCTGCTCTTTTTAGCACCCGCGCACGGATTTGTGCGAAAACGCGTTTTAAGCATGCACATGCATCTTTTGGTAGACGCGGATGAAGTTTTCTGCAAAACCACAAGATGTGCATGCAAATGGTGCTTTTGGCAGAACGCGCACGTGGATTTCTACCAAACGACGTGCTAAGCATGCCGATGCTGCTCTTTTTAGCACCCGCGCACGCATTTGTGCGAAAACGCGTTTTAAGCATGCACATGCATCTTTTGGTAGACGCGGATGAAGCTTTCTGCAAAACCACAAGATGTGCATGCAAATGGTGCTTTTTGCAGAACGCGCACGTGGATTTCTACCAAACGACGTGCTAAGCATGCCGATGCTGCTCTTTTTAGCACCCGCGCACGGATTTGTGCGAAAACGCGTTTTAAGCATGCACATGCATCTTTTGGTAGACCCGGATGAAGTTTTCTGCAAAACCACAAGATGTGCATGCAAATGGTGCTTTTGGCAGAACGCGCACGTGGATTTCTACCAAACGACGTGCTAAGCATGCCGATGCTGCTCTTTTTAGCACCCGCGCACGCATTTGTGCGAAAACGCGTTTTAAGCATGCACATGCATCTTTTGGTAGACGCGGATGAAGTTTTCTGCAAAACCACAAGATGTGCATGCAAATGGTGCTTTTTGCAGAACGCGCTCGTGGATTTATACCAAACGACGTGCTAAGCATGCCGATGCTGCTCTTTTTAGCACCCGCGCACGCATTTGTGCGAAAACGCGTTTTAAGCATGCACATGCATCTTTTGGTAGACGCGGATGAAGTTTTCTGCAAAACCACAAGATGTGCATGCAAATGGTGCTTTTTGCAGAACGCGCACGTGGATTTCTACCAAACGACGTGCTAAGCATGCCGATGCTGCTCTTTTTAGCACCCGCGCACGGATTTGTGCGAAAACGCGTTTTAAGCATGCACATGCATCTTTTGGTAGACGCGGATGAAGTTTTCTGCAAAACCACAAGATGTGCATGCAAATGGTGCTTTTGGCAGAACGCGCACGTGGATTTCTACCAAACGACGTGCTAAGCATGCCGATGCTGCTCTTTTTAGCACCCGCGCACGCATTTGTGCGAAAACGCGTTTTAAGCATGCACATGCATCTTTTGGTAGACGCGGATGAAGTTTTCTGCAAAACCACAAGATGTGCATGCAAATGGTGCTTTTTGCAGAACGCGCTCGTGGATTTCTACCAAACGACGTGCTAAGCATGCCGATGCTGCTCTTTTTAGCACCCGCGCACGCATTTGTGCGAAAACGCGTTTTAAGCATGCACATGCATCTTTTGGTAGACGCGGATTAAGTTTTCTGCAAAACCACAAGATGTGCATGCAAATGGTGCTTTTTGCAGAATGCGCACGTGGATTTCTACCAAACGACGTGCTAAGCTTGCCGATGCTGCTCTTTTTAGCACCCGCGCACGGATTTTTGCGAAAACGCGTTTTAAGCATGCACATGCATCTTTTCGTAGACGCGGATGAAGTTTTCTGCAAAACCACAAGATGTGCATGCAAATGGTGCTTTTGGCAGAACGCGCACGTGGATTTCTACCAAACGACGTGCTAAGCATGCCGATACTGCTCTTTGTAGCACCCGCGCACGCATTTGTGCGAAAACGCGTTTTAAGCATGCACATGCATCTTTTGGTAGACGCGGATTAAGTTTTCTGCAAAACCACAAGATGTGCATGCAAATGGTGCTTTTTGCAGAACGCGCACGTGGATTTCTACCAAACGACGTGCTAAGCTTGCCGATGCTGCTCTTTTTAGCACCCGCGCACGGATTTTTGCGAAAACGCGTTTTAAGCATGCACATGCATCTTTTCGTAGACGCGGATGAAGTTTTCTGCAAAACCACAAGATGTGCATGCAAATGGTGCTTTTGGCAGAACGCGCACGTGGATTTCTACCAAACGACGTGCTAAGCATGCCGATACTGCTCTTTTTAGCACCCGCGCACGCATTTGTGCGAAAACGCGTTTTAAGCATGCACATGCATCTTTTGGTAGACGCGGATGAAGTTTTCTGCAAAACCACAATATGTGCATGCAAATGGTGCTTTTTGCAGAACGCGCACGTGAATTTCTACCAAACGACGTGCTAAGCATGCCGATGCTGCTCTTTTTAGCACCCGCGCACGGATTTGTGCGAAAACGCGTTTTAATCATGCACATGCATCTTTTGGTAGACGCGGATGAAGTTTTCTGCAAAACCACAAGATGTGCATGCAAATGGTGCTTTTGGCAGAACGCGCACGTGGATTTCTACCAAACGACGTGCTAAGCATGCCGATGCTGCTCTTTTTAGCACCCGCGCACGCATTTGTGCGAAAACGCGTTTTAAGCATGCACATGCATATTTTTTCTAGACGCGGATGAAGTTTTCTGCAAAACCACAAGATGTGCATGCAAATGGTGCTTTTTGCTGAACGCACACGTGGATTTCTACCAAACGACGTGCTAAGCATGCCGATGCTGCTCTTTTTAGCACCCGCGCACGCATTTCTGCGAAAACGCGTTTTAAGCATGCACATGCATCTTTTGGTAGACGCGGATGAAGTTTTCTGCAAAACCACAAGATGTGCATGCAAATGGTGCTTTTTGCAGAACGCGCTCGTGGATTTCTACCAAACGACGTGCTAAGCATGCCGATGCTGCTCTTTTTAGCACCCGCGCACGCATTTGTGCGAAAACGCGTTTTAAGCATGCACATGCATCTTTTGGTAGATGCGGATGAAGTTTTCTGCAAAACCACAAGATGTGCATGCAAATGGTGCTTTTTGCAGAACGCGCACGTGGATTTCTACCAAACAACGTGCTAAGCATGCCGATGCTGCTCTTTTTAGCACTCGCGCACGGATTTGTGCGAAAACGCGTTTTAAGCATGCACATGCATCTTTTGGTAGACGCGGATGAAGTTTTCTGCAAAACCACAAGATGTGCATGCAAATGGTGCTTTTTGCAGAACGCGCACGTGGATTTCTACCAAACGACGTGCTAAGCATGCCGATGCTGCTCTTTTTAGCACCCGCGCACGGATTTGTGCGAAAACGCGTTTTAAGCATGCACATGCATCTTTTAGTAGACGCGGATGAAGTTTTCTGCAAAACCACAAGATGTGCATGCAAATGGTGCTTTTGGCAGAACGCGCACGTGGATTTCTACCAAACGACGTGCTAAGCATGCCGATGCTGCTCTTTTTAGCACCCGCGCACGCATTTGTGCGAAAACGCGTTTTAAGCATGCACATGCATCTTTTGGTAGACGCGGATGAAGTTTTCTGCAAAACCACAAGATGTGCATGCAAATGGTGCTTTTTGCAGAACGCGCTGGTGGATTTCTACCAAACGACGTGCTAAGCATGCCGATGCTGCTCTTTTTAGCACCCGCGCACGCATTTGTGCGAAAACGCGTTTTAAGCATGCACATGCATCTTTTGGTAGACGCGGATTAGGTTTTCTGCAAAACCACAAGATGTGCATGCAAATGGTGCTTTTTGCAGAACGCGCACGTAGATTTCTACCAAACGACGTGCTAAGCATGCCGATGCTGCTCTTTTTAGCACCCGCGCACGCATTTGTACGAAAACGCGTTTTACGCATGCACATGCATCTTTTGGTAGACGCGGATGAAGTTTTCTGCAAAACCACAAGATGTGCATGCAAATGGTGCTTTTGGCAGAACGCGCACGTGGATTTCTACCAAACGACGTGCTAAGCATGCCGATGCTGCTCTTTTTAGCACCCGCGCACGCATTTGTGCGAAAACGCGTTTTAAGCATGCACATGCATCTTTTGGTAGACGCGGATGAAGTTTTCTGCAAAACCACAAGATGTGCATGCAAATGGTGCTTTTTGCAGAACGCGCTCGTGGATTTCTACTAAACGACGTGCTAAGCATGCCGATGCTGCTCTTTTTAGCACCCGCGCACGCATTTGTGCGAAAACGCGTTTTAAGCATGCACATGCATCTTTTGGTAGACGCGGATTAAGTTTTCTGCAAAACCACAAGATGTGCATGCAAATGGTGCTTTTTGCAGAACGCGCACGTGGATTTCTACCAAACGACGTGCTAAGCATGCCGATGCTGCTCTTTTTAGCACCCGCGCACGGATTTGTGCGAAAACCCGTTTTCAGCATACACATGCATCTTTTGGTAGACGCGGATGAAGTTTTCTGCAAAACCACAACATGTGCATGCAAATGGTGCTTTTGGCAGAACGCGCACGTGGATTTCTACCAAACGACGTGCTAAGCATGCCGATGCTGCTCTTTTTAGCACCCGCGCACGCATTTGTGCGAAAACGCGTTTTAAGCATGCACATGCATCTTTTGGTAGACGCGGATGAAGTTTTCTGCAAAACCACAAGATGTGCATGCAAATGGTGCTTTTTGCAGAACGCGCACGTGGATTTCTACCAAACGACGTGCTAAGCTTGCCGATGCTGCTCTTTTTAGCACCCGCGCACGGATTTGTGCGAAAACGCGTTTTAAGCATGCACATGCATCTTTTGGTAGACGCGGATGAAGTTTTCTGCAAAACCACAAGATGTGCATGCAAATGGTGCTTTTGGCAGAACGCGCACGTGGATTTCTACCAAACGACGTGCTAAGCATGCCGATGCTGCTCTTTTTAGCACCCGCGCACGCATTTGTGCGAAAACGCGTTTTAAGCATGCACATGCATCTTTTGGTAGACGCGGATGAAGCTTTCTGCAAAACCACAAGATGTGCATGCAAATGGTGCTTTTTGCAGAACGCGCACGTGGATTTCTACCAAACGACGTGCTAAGCATGCCGATGCTGCTCTTTTTAGCACCCGCGCACGGATTTGTGCGAAAACGCGTTTTAAGCATGCACATGAATCTTTTGGTAGACGCGGATGAAGTTTTCTGCAAAACCACAAGATGTGCATGCAAATGGTGCTTTTGGCAGAACGCGCACGTGGATTTCTACCAAACGACGTGCTAAGCATGCCGATGCTGCTCTTTTTAGCACCCGCGCACGCATTTGTGCGAAAACGCGTTTTAAGCATGCACATGCATCTTTTGGTAGACGCGGATGAAGTTTTCTGCAAAACCACAAGATGTGCATGCAAATGGTGCTTTTTGCAGAACGCGCTCGTGGATTTATACCAAACGACGTGCTAAGCATGCCGATGCTGCTCTTTTTAGCACCCGCGCACGCATTTGTGCGAAAACGCGTTTTAAGCATGCACATGCATCTTTTGGTAGACGCGGATGAAGTTTTCTGCAAAACCACAAGATGTGCATGCAAATGGTGCTTTTTGCAGAACGCGCACGTGGATTTCTACCAAACGGCGTGCTAAGCATGCCGATGCTGCTCTTTTTAGCACCCGCGCACGGATTTGTGCGAAAACGCGTTTTAAGCATGCACATGCATCTTTTGGTAGACGCGGATGAAGTTTTCTGCAAAACCACAAGATGTGCATGCAAATGGTGCTTTTGGCAGAACGCGCACGTGGATTTCTACCAAACGACGTGCTAAGCATGCCGATGCTGCTCTTTTTAGCACCCGCGCACGCATTTGTGCGAAAACGCGTTTTAAGCATGCACATGCATCTTTTGGTAGACGCGGATGAAGTTTTCTGCAAAACCACAAGATGTGCATGCAAATGGTGCTTTTTGCAGAACGCGCTCGTGGATTTCTACCAAACGACGTGCTAAGCATGCCGATGCTGCTCTTTTTAGCACCCGCGCACGCATTTGTGCGAAAACGCGTTTTAAGCATGCACATGCATCTTTTGGTAGACGCAGATAAGGTTTTCTGCACAACCACAAGATGTGCATGCAAATGGTGCTTTTTGCAGAACGCGCACGTGGATTTCTACCAAACGACGTGCTAAGCATGCCGATGCTGCTCTTTTTAGCACCCGCGCACGGATTTGTGCGAAAACGCGTTTTAAGCATGCACATGCATCTTTTGGTAGACGCGGATGAAGTTTTCTGCAAAACCACAAGATGTGCATGCAAATGGTGCTTTTGGCAGAACGCGCACGTGGATTTCTACCAAACGACGTGCTAAGCATGCCGATGCTGCTCTTTTTAGCACCCGCGCACGCATTTGTGCGAAAACGCGTTTTAAGCATGCACATGCATCTTTTGGTAGACGCGGATGAAGTTTTCTGCAAAACCACAAGATGTGCATGCAAATGGTGCTTTTTGCAGAACGCGCTCGTGGATTTCTACCAAACGACGTGCTAAGCATGCCGATGCTGCTCTTTTTAGCACCCGCGCACGCATTTGTGCGAAAACGCGTTTTAAGCATGCACATGCATCTTTTGGTAGACGCGGATAAGGTTTTCTGCAAAACCACAAGATGTGCATGCAAATGGTGCTTTTCGCAGAACGCGCACGTGGATTTCTACCAAACGACGTGCTAAGCATGCCGATGCTGCTCTTTTTAGCACCCGCGCACGGATTTGTGCGAAAACGCGTTTTAAGCATGCACATGCATCTTTTGGTAGACGCGGATGAAGTTTTCTGCAAAACCACAAGATGTGCATGCAAATGGTGCTTTTGGCAGAACGCGCACGTGGATTTCTACCAAACGACGTGCTAAGCATGCTGATGCTGCTCTTTTTAGCACCCGCGCACGCATTTGTGCGAAAACGCGTTTTAAGCATGCACATGCATCTTTTGGTAGACGCGGATGAAGTTTTCTGCAAAACCACAAGATGTGCATGCAAATGGTGCTTTTTGCAGAACGCGCACGTGGATTTCTACCAAACGACGTGCTAAGCATGCCGAAGCTGCTCTTTTTAGCACCCGCGCACGCATTTGTGCGAAAATGCGTTTTAAGCATGCACATGCATCTTTTGGTAGACGCGGATGAAGTTTTCTGCAAAACCACAAGATGTGCATGCAAATGGTGCTTTTTGCAGAACGCGCACGTGGATTTCTACCAAACGACGTGCTAAGCATGCCGATGCTGCTCTTTTTAGCACCCGCGCACGGATTTGTGCGAAAACGCGTTTTAAGCATGCACATGCATCTTTTGGTAGACGCGGATGAAGTTTTCTGCAAAACCACAAGATGTGCATGCAAATGGTGCTTTTGGCAGAACGCGCACGTGGATTTCTACCAAACGACGTGCTAAGCATGCCGATGCTGCTCTTTTTAGCACCCGCGCACGCATTTGTGCGAAAACGCGTTTTAAGCATGCACATGCATCTTTTGGTAGACGCGGATGAAGTTTTCTGCAAAACCACAAGATGTGCATGCAAATGGTGCTTTTTGCAGAACGCGCACGTGGATTTCTACCAAACGACGTGCTAAGCATGCCGATGCTGCTATTTTTAGCACCCGCGCACGCATTTGTGCGAAAACGCGTTTTAAGCATGCACATGCATCTTTTGGTAGACGCGGATTAAGTTTTCTGCAAAACCACAAGATGTGCATGCAAATGGTGCTTTTTGCAGAACGCGCACGTAGATTTCTACCAAAGGACGTGCTGAGCATGCCGATGCTGCTCTTTTTAGCACCCGCACACGCATTTGTACGAAAACGCGTTTTACGCATGCACATGCATCTTTTGGTAGACGCGGATGAAGTTTTCTGTAAAACCACAAGATGTGCATGCAAATGGTGCTTTTGGCAGAACGCGCACGTGGATTTCTACCAAACGACGTGCTAAGCATGCCGATGCTGCTCTTTTTAGCACCCGCGCACGCATTTGTGCGAAAACGCGTTTTAAGCATGCACATGCATCTTTTGGTAGACGAGGATGAAGTTTTCTGCAAAACCACAAGATGTGCATGCAAATGGTGCTTTTTGCAGAACGCGCTCGTGGATTTCTACTAAACGACGTGCTAAGCATGCCGATGCTGCTCTTTTTAGCACCCGCGCACGCATTTGTGCGAAAACGCGTTTTAAGCATGCACATGCATCTTTTGGTAGACGCGGATGAAGTTTTCTGCAAAACCACAAGATGTGCATGCAAATGGTGCTTTTTGCAGAACGCGCACGTGGATTTCTACCAAACGACGTGCTAAGCATGCCGATGCTGCTCTTTTTAGCACCCGCGCACGGATTTGTGCGAAAACCCGTTTTCAGCATACACATGCATCTTTTGGTAGACGCGGATGAAGTTTTCTGCAAAACTACAAGATGTGCATGCAAATGGTGCTTTTGGCAGAACGCGCACGTGGATTTCTACCAAACGACGTGCTAAGCATGCCGATGCTGCTCTTTTTAGCACCCGTGCACGCATTTGTGCGAAAACGCGTTTTAAGCATGCACATGCATCTTTTGGTAGACGCGGATGAAGTTTTCTGCAAAACCACAAGATGTGCATGCAAATGGTGCTTTTTGCAGAACGCGCACGTGGATTTCTACCAAACGACGTGCTAAGCATGCCGATGCTGCTCTTTTTAGCACCCGCGCACGGATTTGTGCGAAAACGCGTTTTAAGCATGCACATGCATCTTTTGGTAGACGCGGATGAAGTTTTCTGCAAAACCACAAGATGTGCATGCAAATGGTGCTTTTGGCAGAACGCGCACGTGGATTTCTAGCAAACGACGTGCTAAGCATGCCGATGCTGCTCTTTTTAGCACCCGCGCACGCATTTGTGCGAAAACGCGTTTTAAGCATGCACATGCATCTTTTGGTAGACGCGGATGAAGTTTTCTGCAAAACCACAAGATGTGCATGCAAATGGTGCCTTTTGCAGAACGCGCACGTGGATTTCTACCAAACGACGTGCTAAGCATGCCGATGCTGCTCTTTTTAGCACCCGCGCACGGATTTGTGCGAAAACGCGTTTTAAGCATGCACATGCATCTTTTGGTAGACGCGGATGAAGTTTTCTGCAAAACCACAAGATGTGCATGCAAATGGTGCTTTTTGCAGAACGCGCTCGTGGATTTCTACCAAACGACGTGCTAAGCATGCCGATGCTGCTCATTTTAGCACCCGCGCACGCATTTGTGCGAACACGCGTTTTAAGCATGCACATGCATCTTTTGGTAGACGCGGATGAAGTTTTCTGCAAAACCACAAGATGTGCATGCAAATGGTGCTTTTTGCAGAACGCGCACGTGGATTTCTACCAAACAACGTGCTAAGCATGCCGATGCTGCTCTTTTTAGCACCCGCGCACGGATTTGTGCGAAAACGCGTTTTAAGCATGCACATGCATCTTTTGGTAGACGCGGATGAAGTTTTCTGCAAAACCACAAGATGTGCATGCAAATGGTGCTTTTTGCAGAACGCGCACGTGGATTTCTACCAAACGACGTGCTAAGCATGCCGATGCTGCTCTTTTTAGCACCCGCGCACGGATTTGTGCGAAAACGCGTTTTAAGCATGCACATGCATCTTTTAGTAGACGCGGATGAAGTTTTCTGCAAAACCACACGATGTGCATGCAAATGGTGCTTTTGGCAGAACGCGCACGTGGATTTCTACCAAACGACGTGCTAAGCATGCCGATGCTGCTCTTTTTAGCACCCGCGCACGCATTTGTGCGAAAACGCGTTTTAAGCATGCACATGCATCTTTTGGTAGACGCGGATGAAGTTTTCTGCAAAACCACAAGATGTGCATGCAAATGGTGCTTTTTGCAGAACGCGCTCGTGGATTTCTACCAAACGACGTGCTAAGCATGCCGATGCTGCTCTTTTTAGCACCCGCGCACGCATTTGTGCGAAAACGCGTTTTAAGCATGCACATGCATCTTTTGGTAGACGCGGATTAAATTTTCTGCAAAACCACAAGATGTGCATGCAAATGGTGCTTTTTGCAGAACGCGCACGTAGATTTCTACCAAACGACGTGTTAAGCATGCCGATGCTGCTCTTTTTAGCACCCGCGCACGCATTTGTACGAAAACGCGTTTTACGCATGCACATGCATCTTTTGGTAGACGCGGATGAAGTTTTCTGCAAAACCACAAGATGTGCATGCAAATGGTGCTTTTGGCAGAACGCGCACGTGGATTTCTACCAAACGACGTGCTAAGCATGCCGATGCTGCTCTTTTTAGCACCCGCGCACGCATTTGTGCGAAAACGCGTTTTAAGCATGCACATGCATCTTTTGGTAGACGCGGATGAAGTTTTCTGCAAAACCACAAGATGTGCATGCAAATGGTGCTTTTTGGAGAACGCGCTCGTGGATTTCTACTAAACGACGTGCTAAGCATGCCGATGCTGCTCTTTTTAGCACCCGCGCACGCATTTGTGCGAAAACGCGTTTTAAGCATGCACATGCATCTTTTGGTAGACGCGGATGAAGTTTTCTGCAAAACCACAAGATGTGCATGCAAATGGTGCTTTTTGCAGAACGCGCACGTGGAGTTCTACCAAACGACGTGCTAAGCATGCCGATGCTGCTCTTTTTAGCACCCGCGCACGGATTTGTGCGAAAACCCGTTTTCAGCATACACATGCATCTTTTGGTAGACGCGGATGAAGTTTTCTGCAAAACCACAAGATGTGCATGCAAATGGTGCTTTTGGCAGAACGCGCACGTGGATTTCTACCAAACGACGTGCTAAGCATGCCGATGCTGCTCTTTTTAGCACCCGCGCACGCATTTGTGCGAAAACGCGTTTTAAGCATGCACATGCATCTTTTGGTAGACGCGGATGAAGTTTTCTGCAAAACCACAAGATGTGCATGCAAATGGTGCTTTTTGCAGAACGCGCACGTGGATTTCTACCAAACGACGTGCTAAGCATGCCGATGCTGCTCTTTTTAGCACCCGCGCACGGATTTGTGCGAAAACGCGTTTTAAGCATGCACATGCATCTTTTAGTAGACGCGGATGAAGTTTTCTGCAAAACCACAAGATGTGCATGCAAATGGTGCTTTTGGCAGAACGCGCACGTGGATTTCTACCAAACGACGTGCTAAGCATGCCGATGCTGCTCTTTTTAGCACCCGCGCACGCATTTGTGCGAAAACGCGTTTTAAGCATGCACATGCATCTTTTGGTAGACGCGGATGAAGTTTTCTGCAAAACCACAAGATGTGCATGCAAATGGTGCTTTTTGCAGAACGCGCTCGTGGATTTCTACCAAACGACGTGCTAAGCATGCCGATGCTGCTCTTTTTAGCACCCGCGCACGCATTTGTGCGAAAACGCGTTTTAAGCATGCACATGCATCTTTTGGTAGACGCGGATTAAGTTTTCTGCAAAACCACAAGATGTGCATGCAAATGGTGCTTTTTGCAGAACGCGCACGTAGATTTCTACCAAACGACGTGTTAAGCATGCCGATGCTGCTCTTTTTAGCACCCGCGCACGCATTTGTACGAAAACGCGTTTTACGCATGCACATGCATCTTTTGGTAGACGCGGATGAAGTTTTCTGCAAAACCACAAGATGTGCATGCAAATGGTGCTTTTGGCAGAACGCGCACGTGGATTTCTACCAAACGACGTGCTAAGCATGCCGATGCTGCTCTTTTTAGCACCCGCGCACGCATTTGTGCGAAAACGCGTTTTAAGCATGCACATGCATCTTTTGGTAGACGCGGATGAAGTTTTCTGCAAAACCACAAGATGTGCATGCAAATGGTGCTTTTTGCAGAACGCGCTCGTGGATTTCTACTAAACGACGTGCTAAGCATGCCGATGCTGCTCTTTTTAGCACCCGCGCACGGATTTGTGCGAAAACGCGTTTTAAGCATGCACATGCATCTTTTGGTAGACGCGGATGAAGTTTTCTGCAAAACCACAAGATGTGCATGCAAATGGTGCTTTTGGCAGAACGCGCACGTGGATTTCTACCAAACGACGTGCTAAGCATGCCGATGCTGCTCTTTTTAGCACCCGCGCACGCATTTGTGCGAAAACGTGTTTTAAGCATGCACATGCATCTTTTGGTAGACGCGGATGAAGTTTTCTGCAAAACCACAAGATGTGCATGCAAATGGTGCTTTTTGCAGAACGCGCACGCGGATTTCTACCAAACGACGTGCTAAGCATGCCGATGCTGCTCTTTTTAGCACCCGCGCACGGATTTGTGCGAAAACGCGTTTTAAGCATGCACATGCATCTTTTGGTAGACGCGGATGAAGTTTTCTGCAAAACCACAAGATGTGCATGCAAATGGTGCTTTTGGCAGAACGCGCACGTGGATTTCTACCAAACGACGTGCTAAGCATGCCGATGCTGCTCTTTTTAGCACCCGCGCACGCATTTGTGCGAAAACGCGTTTTAAGCATGCACATGCATCTTTTGGTAGACGCGGATGAAGTTTTCTGCAAAACCACAAGATGTGCATGCAAATGGTGCTTTTTGCAGAACGCGCACGTGGAGTTCTACCAAACGACGTGCTAAGCATGCCGATGCTGCTCTTTTTAGCACCCGCGCACGGATTTGTGCGAAAACCCGTTTTCAGCATACACATGCATCTTTTGGTAGACGCGGATGAAGTTTTCTGCAAAACCACAAGATGTGCATGCAAATGGTGCTTTTGGCAGAACGCGCACGTGGATTTCTACCAAACGACGTGCTAAGCATGCCGATGCTGCTCTTTTTAGCACCCGCGCACGCATTTGTGCGAAAACGCGTTTTAAGCATGCACATGCATCTTTTGGTAGACGCGGATGATGTTTTCTGCAAAACCACAAGATGTGCATGCAAATGGTGCTTTTGGCAGAACGCGCACGTGGATTTCTACCAAACGACGTTCTAAGCATGCCGATGCTGCTCTTTTTAGCACCCGCGCACGCATTTGTGCGAAAACGCGTTTTAAGCATGCACATGCATCTTTTGGTAGACGCGGATGAAGTTTTCTGCAAAAACACAAGATGTGCATGCAAATGGTGCTTTTTGCAGAACGCGCACGTGGATTTCTACCAAACGACGTGCTAAGCATGCCGATGCTGCTCTTTTTAGCACCCGTGCACGGATTTGTGCGAAAACGCGTTTTAAGCATGCACATGCATCTTTTGGTAGACGCGGATGAAGTTTTCTGCAAAACCACAAGATGTGCATGCAAATGGTGCTTTTTGCAGAACGCGCTCGTGGATTTCTACCAAACGACGTGCTAAGCATGCCGATGCTGCTCTTT
The DNA here is from genome assembly GCF_023375885.2 of Dermacentor andersoni. Taxonomy (NCBI): domain Eukaryota; kingdom Metazoa; phylum Arthropoda; class Arachnida; order Ixodida; family Ixodidae; genus Dermacentor; species Dermacentor andersoni. The sequence continues at coordinate 154,018 of NW_027314856.1, read as the reverse complement.
TTAGCACCCGCGCACGCATTTGTGCGAAAACGCGTTTTAAGCATGCACATGCATCTTTTGGTAGACGCGGATGAAGTTTTCTGCAAAACCTCAAGATGTGCATGCAAATGGTGCTTTTTGCAGAACGCGCACGTGGATTTCTACCAAACAACGTGCTAAGCATGCCGATGCTGCTCTTTTTAGCACCCGCGCACGGATTTGCGCGAAAACGCGTTTTAAGCATGCACATGCATCTTTTGGTAGACGCGGATGAAGTTTTCTGCAAAACCACAAGATGTGCATGCAAATGGTGCTTTTTGCAGAACGCGCACGTGGATTTCTACCAAACGACGTGCTAAGCATGCCGATGCTGCTCTTTTTAGCACCCGCGCACGGATTTGTGCGAAAACGCGTTTTAAGCATGCACATGCATCTTTTAGTAGACGCGGATGAAGTTTTCTGCAAAACCACAAGATGTGCATGCAAATGGTGCTTTTGGCAGAACGCGCACGTGGATTTCTACCAAACGACGTGCTAAGCATGCCGATGCTGCTCTTTTTAGCACCCGCGCACGCATTTGTGCGAAAACGCGTTTTAAGCATGCACATGCATCTTTTGGTAGACGCGGATGAAGTTTTCTGCAAAACCACAAGATGTGCATGCAAATGGTGCTTTTTGCAGAACGCGCACGTGGATTTCTACCAAACGACGTGCTAAGCATGCCGATGCTGCTCTTTTTAGCACCCGCGCACGGATTTGTGCGAAAACCCGTTTTCAGCATACACATGCATCTTTTGGTAGACGCGGATGAAGTTTTCTGCAAAACCACAAGATGTGCATGCAAATGGTGCTTTTGGCAGAACGCGCACGTGGATTTCTACCAAACGACGTGCTAAGCATGCCGATGCTCCTCTTTTTAGCACCCGCGCACGCATTTGTGCGAAAACGCGTTTTAAGCATGCACATGCATCTTTTGGTAGACGCGGATGAAGTTTTCTGCAAAACCACAAGATGTGCATGCAAATGGTGCTTTTTGCAGAACGCGCACGTGGATTTCTACCAAACGACGTGCTAAGCATGCCGATGCTGCTCTTTTTAGCACCCGCGCACGGATTTGTGCGAAAACGCGTTTTAAGCATGCACATGCATCTTTTGGTAGACGCGTTGAAGTTTTCTGCAAAACCACAAGATGTGCATGCAAATGGTGCTTTTTGCAGAACGCGCTCGTGGATTTCTACCAAACGACGTGCTAAGCATGCCGATGCTGCTCTTTTTAGCACCCGCGCACGGATTTGTGCGAAAACGCGTTTTAAGCATGCACATGCATCTTTTGGTAGACGCGGATGAAGTTTTCTGCAAAACCACAAGATGTGCATGCAAATGGTGCTTTTGGCAGAACGCGCACGTGGATTTCTACCAAACGACGTGCTAAGCATGCCGATGCTGCTCTTTTTAGCACCCGCGCACGCATTTGTGCGAAAACGTGTTTTAAGCATGCACATGCATCTTTTGGTAGACGCGGATGAAGTTTTCTGCAAAACCACAAGATGTGCATGCAAATGGTGCTTTTTGCAGAACGCGCACGTGGATTTCTACCAAACGACGTGCTAAGCATGCCGATGCTGCTCTTTTTAGCACCCGCGCACGGATTTGTGCGAAAACGCGTTTTAAGCATGCACATGCATCTTTTGGTAGACGCGGATGAAGTTTTCTGCAAAACCACAAGATGTGCATGCAAATGGTGCTTTTGGCAGAACGCGCACGTGGATTTCTACCAAACGACGTGCTAAGCATGCCGATGCTGCTCTTTTTAGCACCCGCGCACGCATTTGTGCGAAAACGCGTTTTAAGCATGCACATGCATCTTTTGGTAGACGCGGATGAAGTTTTCTGCAAAACCACAAGATGTGCATGCAAATGGTGCTTTTTGCAGAACGCGCACGTGGATTTCTACCAAACGACGTGCTAAGCATGCCGATGCTGCTCTTTTTAGCACCCGCGCACGGATTTGTGCGAAAACGCGTTTTAAGCATGCACATGCATCTTTTGGTAGACGCGTTGAAGTTTTCTGCAAAACCACAAGATGTGCATGCAAATGGTGCTTTTTGCAGAACGCGCTCGTGGATTTCTACCAAACGACGTGCTAAGCATGCCGATGCTGCTCTTTTTAGCACCCGCGCACGGATTTGTGCGAAAACGCGTTTTAAGCATGCACATGCATCTTTTGGTAGACGCGGATGAAGTTTTCTGCAAAACCACAAGATGTGCATGCAAATGGTGCTTTTGGCAGAACGCGCACGTGGATTTCTACCAAACGACGTGCTAAGCATGCCGATGCTGCTCTTTTTAGCACCCGCGCACGCATTTGTGCGAAAACGTGTTTTAAGCATGCACATGCATCTTTTGGTAGACGCGGATGAAGTTTTCTGCAAAACTACAAGATGTGCATGCAAATGGTGCTTTTTGCAGAACGCGCACGTGGATTTCTACCAAACGACGTGCTAAGCATGCCGATGCTGCTCTTTTTAGCACCCGCGCACGGATTTGTGCGAAAACGCGTTTTAAGCATGCACATGCATCTTTTGGTAGACGCGGATGAAGTTTTCTGCAAAACCACAAGATGTGCATGCAAATGGTGCTTTTTGCAGAACGCGCTCGTGGATTTCTACCAAACGACGTGCTAAGCATGCCGATGCTGCTCTTTTTAGCACCCGCGCACGCATTTGTGCGAAAACGCGTTTTAAGCATGCACATGCATCTTTTGGTAGACGCGGATGAAGTTTTCTGCAAAACCACACGATGTGCATGCAAATGGTGCTTTTTGCAGAAGGCGCACGTGGATTTCTACCAAACAACGTGCTAAGCATGCCGATGCTGCTCTTTTTAGCACCCGCGCACGGATTTGTGCGAAAACGCGTTTTAAGCATGCACATGCATCTTTTGGTAGACGCGGATGAAGTTTTCTGCAAAACCACAAGATGTGCATGCAAATGGTGCTTTTTGCAGAACGCGCACGTGGATTTCTACCAAACGACGTGCTAAGCATGCCGATGCTGCTCTTTTTAGCACCCGCGCACGGATTTGTGCGAAAACGCGTTTTAAGCATGCACATGCATCTTTTAGTAGACGCGGATGAAGTTTTCTGCAAAACCACAAGATGTGCATGCAAATGGTGCTTTTTGCAGAACGCGCACGTGGATTTCTACCAAACGACGTGCTGAGCATGCCGATGCTGCTCTTTTTAGCACCCGCGCACGGATTTGTGCGAAAACGCGTTTTAAGCATGCACATGCATCTTTTGGTAGACGCGGATGAAGTTTTCTGCAAAACCACAAGATGTGCATGCAAATGGTGCTTTTGGCAGAACGCGCACGTGGATTTCTACCAAACGACGTGCTAAGCATGCCGATGCTGCTCTTTTTAGCACCCGCGCACGCATTTGTGCAAAACGCGTTTTAAGCATGCACATGCATCTTTTGGTAGACGCGGATGAAGTTTTCTGCAAAACCAGAAGATGTGCATGCAAATGGTGCTTTTTGCAGAACGCGCACGTGGATTTCTACCAAACGACGTGCTAAGCATGCCGATGCTGCTCTTTTTAGCACCCGCGCACGGATTTGTGCGAAAACGCGTTTTAAGCATGCACATGCCTCTTTTGGTAGACGCGTTGAAGTTTTCTGCAAAACCACAAGATGTGCATGCAAATGGTGCTTTTTGCAGAACGCGCTCGTGGATTTCTACCAAACGACGTGCTAAGCATGCCGATGCTGCTCTTTTTAGCACCCGCGCACGGATTTGTGCGAAAACGCGTTTTAAGCATGCACATGCATCTTTTGGTAGACGCGGATGAAGTTTTCTGCAAAACCACAAGATGTGCATGCAAATGGTGCTTTTGGCAGAACGCGCACGTGGATTTCTACCAAACGACGTGCTAAGCATGCCGATGCTGCTCTTTTTAGCACCCGCGCACGCATTTCTGCGAAAACGTGTTTTAAGCATGCACATGCATCTTTTGGTAGACGCGGATGAAGTTTTCTGCAAAACTACAAGATGTGCATGCAAATGGTGCTTTTTGCAGAACGCGCACGTGGATTTCTACCAAACGACGTGCTAAGCATGCCGATGCTGCTCTTTTTAGCACCCGCGCACGGATTTGTGCGAAAACGCGTTTTAAGCATGCACATGCATCTTTTGGTAGACGCGGATGAAGTTTTCTGCAAAACCACAAGATGTGCATGCAAATGGTGCTTTTTGCAGAACGCGCTCGTGGATTTCTACCAAACGACGTGCTAAGCATGCCGATGCTGCTCTTTTTAGCACCCGCGCACGCATTTGTGCGAAAACGTGTTTTAAGCATGCACATGCATCTTTTGGTAGACGCGGATGAAGTTTTCTGCAAAACCCGCAAGATGTGCATGCAAATGGTGCTTTTTGCAGAAGGCGCACGTGGATTTCTACCAAACAACGTGCTAAGCATGCCGATGCTGCTCTTTTTAGCACCCGCGCACGGATTTGTGCGAAAACGCGTTTTAAGCATGCACATGCATCTTTTGGTAGACGCGGATGAAGTTTTCTGCAAAACCACAAGATGTGCATGCAAATGGTGCTTTTTGCAGAACGCGCACGTGGATTTCTACCAAACGACGTGCTAAGCATGCCGATGCTGCTCTTTTTAGCACCCGCGCACGGATTTGTGCGAAAACCCGTTTTCAGCATACACATGCATCTTTTGGTAGACGCGGATGAAGTTTTCTGCAAAACCACAAGATGTGCATGCAAATGGTGCTTTTGGCAGAACGCGCACGTGGATTTCTACCAAACGACGTGCTAAGCATGCCGATGCTCCTCTTTTTAGCACCCGCGCACGCATTTGTGCGAAAACGCGTTTTAAGCATGCACATGCATCTTTTGGTAGACGCGGATGAAGTTTTCTGCAAAACCACAAGATGTGCATGCAAATGGTGCTTTTTGCAGAACGCGCACGTGGATTTCTACCAAACGACGTGCTAAGCATGCCGATGCTGCTCTTTTTAGCACCCGCGCACGGATTTGTGCGAAAACGCGTTTTAAGCATGCACATGCATCTTTTGGTAGACGCGTTGAAGTTTTCTGCAAAACCACAAGATGTGCATGCAAATGGTGCTTTTTGCAGAACGCGCTCGTGGATTTCTACCAAACGACGTGCTAAGCATGCCGATGCTGCTCTTTTTAGCACCCGCGCACGGATTTGTGCGAAAACGCGTTTTAAGCATGCACATGCATCTTTTGGTAGACGCGGATGAAGTTTTCTGCAAAACCACAAGATGTGCATGCAAATGGTGCTTTTGGCAGAACGCGCACGTGGATTTCTACCAAACGACGTGCTAAGCATGCCGATGCTGCTCTTTTTAGCACCCGCGCACGCATTTGTGCGAAAACGTGTTTTAAGCATGCACATGCATCTTTTGGTAGACGCGGATGAAGTTTTCTGCAAAACCACAAGATGTGCATGCAAATGGTGCTTTTTGCAGAACGCGCACGTGGATTTCTACCAAACGACGTGCTAAGCATGCCGATGCTGCTCTTTTTAGCACCCGCGCACGGATTTGTGCGAAAACGCGTTTTAAGCATGCACATGCATCTTTTGGTAGACGCGGATGAAGTTTTCTGCAAAACCACAAGATGTGCATGCAAATGGTGCTTTTGGCAGAACGCGCACGTGGATTTCTACCAAACGACGTGCTAAGCATGCCGATGCTGCTCTTTTTAGCACCCGCGCACGCATTTGTGCGAAAACGCGTTTTAAGCATGCACATGCATCTTTTGGTAGACGCGGATGAAGTTTTCTGCAAAACCACAAGATGTGCATGCAAATGGTGCTTTTTGCAGAACGCGCACGTGGATTTCTACCAAACGACGTGCTAAGCATGCCGATGCTGCTCTTTTTAGCACCCGCGCACGGATTTGTGCGAAAACGCGTTTTAAGCATGCACATGCATCTTTTGGTAGACGCGTTGAAGTTTTCTGCAAAACCACAAGATGTGCATGCAAATGGTGCTTTTTGCAGAACGCGCTCGTGGATTTCTACCAAACGACGTGCTAAGCATGCCGATGCTGCTCTTTTTAGCACCCGCGCACGGATTTGTGCGAAAACGCGTTTTAAGCATGCACATGCATCTTTTGGTAGACGCGGATGAAGTTTTCTGCAAAACCACAAGATGTGCATGCAAATGGTGCTTTTGGCAGAACGCGCACGTGGATTTCTACCAAACGACGTGCTAAGCATGCCGATGCTGCTCTTTTTAGCACCCGCGCACGCATTTGTGCGAAAACGTGTTTTAAGCATGCACATGCATCTTTTGGTAGACGCGGATGAAGTTTTCTGCAAAACTACAAGATGTGCATGCAAATGGTGCTTTTTGCAGAACGCGCACGTGGATTTCTACCAAACGACGTGCTAAGCATGCCGATGCTTCTCTTTTTAGCACCCGCGCACGGATTTGTGCGAAAACGCGTTTTAAGCATGCACATGCATCTTTTGGTAGACGCGGATGAAGTTTTCTGCAAAACCACAAGATGTGCATGCAAATGGTGCTTTTTGCAGAACGCGCTCGTGGATTTCTACCAAACGACGTGCTAAGCATGCCGATGCTGCTCTTTTTAGCACCCGCGCACGCATTTGTGCGAAAACGCGTTTTAAGCATGCACATGCATCTTTTGGTAGACGCGGATGAAGTTTTCTGCAAAACCACACGATGTGCATGCAAATGGTGCTTTTTGCAGAAGGCGCACGTGGATTTCTACCAAACAACGTGCTAAGCATGCCGATGCTGCTCTTTTTAGCACCCGCGCACGGATTTGTGCGAAAACGCGTTTTAAGCATGCACATGCATCTTTTGGTAGACGCGGATGAAGTTTTCTGCAAAACCACAAGATGTGCATGCAAATGGTGCTTTTTGCAGAACGCGCACGTGGATTTCTACCAAACGACGTGCTAAGCATGCCGATGCTGCTCTTTTTAGCACCCGCGCACGGATTTGTGCGAAAACGCGTTTTAAGCATGCACATGCATCTTTTAGTAGACGCGGATGAAGTTTTCTGCAAAACCACAAGATGTGCATGCAAATGGTGCTTTTGGCAGAACGCGCACGTGGATTTCTACCAAACGACGTGCTAAGCATGCCGATGCTGCTCTTTTTAGCACCCGCGCACGCATTTGTGCGAAAACGCGTTTTAAGCATGCACATGCATCTTTTGGTAGACGCGGATGAAGTTTTCTGCAAAACCACAAGATGTGCATGCAAATGGTGCTTTTTGCAGAACGCGCACGTGGATTTCTACCAAACGACGTGCTAAGCATGCCGATGCTGCTCTTTTTAGCACCCGCGCACGGATTTGTGCGAAAACGCGTTTTAAGCATGCACATGCATCTTTTGGTAGACGCGGATGAAGTTTTCTGCAAAACCACAAGATGTGCATGCAAATGGTGCTTTTGGCAGAACGCGCACGTGGATTTCTACCAAACGACGTGCTAAGCATGCCGATGCTGCTCTTTTTATCACCCGCGCACGCATTTGTGCGAAAACGCGTTTTAAGCATGCACATGCATCTTTTGGTAGACGCGGATGAAGTTTTCTGCAAAACCACAAGATGTGCATGCAAATGGTGCTTCTTGCAGAACGCGCACGTGGATTTCTACCAAACGACGTGCTAAGCATGCCGATGCTGCTCTTTTTAGCACCCGCGCACGGATTTGTGCGAAAACGCGTTTTAAGCACGCACATGCATCTTTTCGTAGACGCGGATGAAGTTTTCTGCAAAACCACAAGATGTGCATGCAAATGGTGCTTTTTGCAGAACGCGCACGTGGATTTCTACCAAACGACGTGCTGAGCATGCCGATGCTGCTCTTTTTAGCACCCGCGCACGGATTTGTGCGAAAACGCGTTTTAAGCATGCACATGCATCTTTTGGTAGACGCGGATGAAGTTTTCTGCAAAACCACAAGATGTGCATGCAAATGGTGCTTTTGGCAGAACGCGCACGTGGATTTCTACCAAACGACGTGCTAAGCATGCCGATGCTGCTCTTTTTAGCACCCGCGCACGCATTTGTGCAAAACGCGTTTTAAGCATGCACATGCATCTTTTGGTAGACGCGGATGAAGTTTTCTGCAAAACCACAAGATGTGCATGCAAATGGTGCTTTTTGCAGAACGCGCACGTGGATTTCTACCAAACGACGTGCTAAGCATGCCGATGCTGCTCTTTTTAGCACCCGCGCACGGATTTGTGCGAAAACGCGTTTTAAGCATGCACATGCCTCTTTTGGTAGACGCGTTGAAGTTTTCTGCAAAACCACAAGATGTGCATGCAAATGGTGCTTTTTGCAGAACGCGCTCGTGGATTTCTACCAAACGACGTGCTAAGCATGCCGATGCTGCTCTTTTTAGCACCCGCGCACGGATTTGTGCGAAAACGCGTTTTAAGCATGCACATGCATCTTTTGGTAGACGCGGATGAAGTTTTCTGCAAAACCACAAGATGTGCATGCAAATGGTGCTTTTGGCAGAACGCGCACGTGGATTTCTACCAAACGACGTGCTAAGCATGCCGATGCTGCTCTTTTTAGCACCCGCGCACGCATTTCTGCGAAAACGTGTTTTAAGCATGCACATGCATCTTTTGGTAGACGCGGATGAAGTTTTCTGCAAAACTACAAGATGTGCATGCAAATGGTGCTTTTTGCAGAACGCGCACGTGGATTTCTACCAAACGACGTGCTAAGCATGCCGATGCTGCTCTTTTTAGCACCCGCGCACGGATTTGTGCGAAAACGCGTTTTAAGCATGCACATGCATCTTTTGGTAGACGCGGATGAAGTTTTCTGCAAAACCACAAGATGTGCATGCAAATGGTGCTTTTTGCAGAACGCGCTCGTGGATTTCTACCAAACGACGTGCTAAGCATGCCGATGCTGCTCTTTTTAGCACCCGCGCACGCATTTGTGCGAAAACGCGTTTTAAGCATGCACATGCATCTTTTGGTAGACGCGGATGAAGTTTTCTGCAAAACCACAAGATGTGCATGCAAATGGTGCTTTTTGCAGAAGGCGCACGTGGATTTCTACCAAACAACGTGCTAAGCATGCCGATGCTGCTCTTTTTAGCACCCGCGCACGGATTTGTGCGAAAACGCGTTTTAAGCATGCACATGCATCTTTTGGTAGACGCGGATGAAGTTTTCTGCAAAACCACAAGATGTGCATGCAAATGGTGCTTTTTGCAGAACGCGCACGTGGATTTCTACCAAACGACGTGCTAAGCATGCCGATGCTGCTCTTTTTAGCACCCGCGCACGGATTTGTGCGAAAACGCGTTTTAAGCATGCACATGCATCTTTTGGTAGACGCGGATGAAGTTTTCTGCAAAACCACAATATGTGCATGCAAATGGTGCTTTTGGCAGAACGCGCACGTGGATTTCTACCAAACGACGTGCTAAGCATGCCGATGCTGCTCTTTTTAGCACCCGGGCACGCATTTGTGCGAAAACGCGTTTTAAGCATGCACATGCATCTTTTGGTAGACGCGGATGAAGTTTTCTGCAAAACCACAAGATGTGCATGCAAATGGTGCTTCTTGCAGAACGCGCACGTGGATTTCTACCAAACGACGTGCTAAGCATGCCGATGCTGCTCTTTTTAGCACCCGCGCACGGATTTGTGCGAAAACGCGTTTTAAGCATGCACATGCATCTTTTGGTAGACGCGGATGAAGTTTTCTGCAAAACCACAAAATGTGCATGCAAATGGTGCTTTTGGCAGAACGCGCACGTGGATTTCTACCAAACGACGTGCTAAGCATGCCGATGCTGCTCTTTTTAGCACCCGCGCACGCATTTGTGCGAAAACGCGTTTTAAGCATGCACATGCATCTTTTGGTAGACGCGGATGAAGTTTTCTGCAAAACCACAAGATGTGCATGCAAATGGTGCTTTTTGCAGAACGCGCACGTGGATTTCTACCAAACGACGTGCTAAGCTTGCCGATGCTGCTCTTTTTAGCACCCGCGCACGGATTTGTGCGAAAACGCGTTTTAAGCATGCACATGCATTTTTTGGTAGACGCGGATGAAGTTTTCTGCAAAACCACAAGATGTGCATGCAAATAGTGCTTTTGGCAGAACGCGCACGTGGATTTCTACCAAACGACGTGCTAAGCATGCCGATGCTGCTCTTTTTAGCACTCGCGCACGCATTTGTGCGAAAACGCGTTTTAAGCATGCACATGCATCTTTTGGTAGACGCGGATGAAGTTTTCTGCAAAACCACAAGATGTGCATGCAAATGGTGCTTTTTGCAGAACGCGCACGTGGATTTCTACCAAACGACGTGCTAAGCATGCCGATGCTGCTCTTTTTAGCACCCGCGCACGGATTTGTGCGAAAGCGCGTTTTAAGCATGCACATGCATCTTTTGGTAGACGCGGATGAAGTTTTCTGCAAAACCACAAGATGTGCATGCAAATGGTGCTTTTGGCAGAACGCGCAGGTGGATTTCTACCAAACGACGTGCTAAGCATGCCGATGCTGCTCTTTTTAGCACCCGCGCACGCATTTGTGCGAAAACGCGTTTTAAGCATGCACATGCATCTTTTGGTAGACGCGGATGAAGTTTTCTGCAAAACCACAAGATGTGCATGCAAGTGGTGCTTTTTGCAGAACGCGCACGTGGATTTCTACCAAACGACGTGCTAAGCATGCCGATGCTGCTCTTTTTAGCACCCGCGCACGGATTTGTGCGAAAACGCGTTGTAAGCATGCACATGCATCTTTTGGTAGACGCGGATGAAGTTTTCTGCAAAACCACAAGATGTGCATGCAAATGGTGCTTTTGGCAGAACGCGCACGTGGATTTCTACCAAACGACGTGCTAAGCATGCCGATGCTGCTCTTTTTAGCACCCGCGCACGCATTTGTGCGAAAACGCGTTTTAAGCATGCACATGCATCTTTTGGTAGACGCGGATGAAGTTTTCTGCAAAACCACAAGATGTGCATGCAAATGGTGCTTTTTGCAGAACGCGCACGTGGATTTCTACCAAACGACGTGCTAAGCATGCCGATGCTGCTCTTTTTAGCACCCGCGCACGCATTTGTGCGAAAACGCGTTTTAAGCATGCACATGCATCTTTTGGTAGACGCGGATGAAGTTTTCTGCAAAACCACAAGATGTGCATGCAAATGGTGCTTTTTGCAGAACGCGCACGTGGATTTATACCAAACAACGTGCTAAGCATGCCGATGCTGCTCTTTTTAGCACCCGCGCACGGATTTGTGCGAAAACGCGTTTTAAGCATGCACATGCATCTTTTGGTAGACGCGGATGAAGTTTTCTGCAAAACCACAAGATGTGCATGCAAATGGTGCTTTTTGCAGAACGCGCACGTGGATTTCTACCAAACGACGTGCTAAGCATGCCGATGCTGCTCTTTTTAGCACCCGCGCACGGATTTGTGCGAAAACGCGTTTTAAGCATGCACATGCATCTTTTAGTAGACGCGGATGAAGTTTTCTGCAAAACCACAAGATGTGCATGCAAATGGTGCTTTTGGCAGAACGCGCACGTGGATTTCTACCAAACGACGTGCTAAGCATGCCGATGCTGCTCTTTTTAGCACCCGCGCACGCATTTGTGCGAAAACGCGTTTTAAGCATGCACATGCATCTTTTGGTAGACGCGGATGAAGTTTTCTGCAAAACCACAAGATGTGCATGCAAATGGTGCTTTTTGCAGAACGCGCACGTGGATTTCTACCAAACGACGTGCTAAGCATGCCGATGCTGCTCTTTTTAGCACCCGCGCACGGATTTGTGCGAAAACGCGTTTTAAGCATGCACATGCATCTTTTGGTAGACGCGGATGAAGTTTTCTGCAAAACCACAAGATGTGCATGCAAATGGTGCTTTTGGCAGAACGCGCACGTGGATTTCTACCAAACGACGTGCTAAGCATGCCGATGCTGCTCTTTTTAGCACCCGCGCACGCATTTGTGCGAAAACGCGTTTTAAGCATGCACATGCATCTTTTGGTAGACGCGGATGAAGTTTTCTGCAAAACCACAAGATGTGCATGCAAATGGTGCTTCTTGCAGAACGCGCACGTGGATTTCTACCAAACGACGTGCTAAGCATGCCGATGCTGCTCTTTTTAGCACCCGCGCACGGATTTGTGCGAAAACGCGTTTTAAGCATGCACATGCATATTTTGGTAGACGCGGATGAAGTTTTCTGCAAAACCACAAAATGTGCATGCAAATGGTGCTTTTGGCAGAACGCGCACGTGGATTTCTACCAAACGACGTGCTAAGCATGCCGATGCTGCTCTTTTTAGCACCCGCGCACGCATTTGTGCGAAAACGCGTTTTAAGCATGCACATGCATCTTTTAGTAGACGCGGATGAAGTTTTCTGCAAAACCACAAGATGTGCATGCAAATGGTGCTTTTGGCAGAACGCGCACGTGGATTTCTACCAAACGACGTGCTAAGCATGCCGATGCTGCTCTTTTTAGCACCCGCGCACGCATTTGTGCGAAAACGCGTTTTAAGCATGCACATGCATCTTTTGGTAGACGCGGATGAAGTTTTCTGCAAAACCACAAGATGTGCATGCAAATGGTGCTTTTTGCAGAACGCGCACGTGGATTTCTACCAAACGACGTGCTAAGCATGCCGATGCTGCTCTTTTTAGCACCCGCGCACGGATTTGTGCGAAAACGCGTTTTAAGCGTGCACATGCATCTTTTGGTAGACGCGGATGAAGTTTTCTGCAAAACCACAAGATGTGCATGCAAATGGTGCTTTTGGCAGAACGCGCACGTGGATTTCTACCAAACGACGTGCTAAGCATGTCGATGCTGCTCTTTTTAGCACCCGCGCAGGCATTTGTGTGAAAACGCGTTTTAAGCATGCACATGCATCTTTTGGTAGACGCGGATGAAGTTTTCTGCAAAACCACAAGATGTGCATGCAAATGGTGCTTTTTGCAGAACGCGCTCGTGGATTTCTACCAAACGACGTGCTAAGCATGCCGATGCTGCTCTTTTTAGCACCCGCGCACGCATTTGTGCGAAAACGCGTTTTAAGCATGCACATGCATCTTTTGGTAGACGCGGATGAAGTTTTCTGCAAAACCACAAGATGTGCATGCAAATGGTGCTTTTTGCAGAACGCGCACGTGGATTTCTACCAAACGACGTGCTAAGCATGCCGATGCTGCTCTTTTTAGCACCCGCGCACGGATTTGTGCGAAAACGCGTTTTAAGCATGCACATGCATCTTTTGGTAGACGCGGATGAAGTTTTCTGCAAAACCACAAGATGTGCATGCAAATGGTGCTTTTGGCAGAACGCGCACGTGGATTTCTACCAAACGACGTGCTAAGCATGCCGATGCTGCTCTTTTTAGCACCCGCGCACGCATTTGTGCGAAAACGCGTTTTAAGCATGCACATGCATCTTTTGGTAGACGCGGATGAAGTTTTCTGCAAAACCACAAGATGTGCATGCAAATGGTGCTTTTTGCAGAACGCGCTCGTGGATTTCTAGCAAACGACGTGCTAAGCATGCCGATGCTGCTCTTTTTAGCACCCGCGCACGCATTTGTGCGAAAACGCGTTTTAAGCATGCACATGCATCTTTTAGTAGACGCGGATGAAGTTTTCTGCAAAAGCACAAGATGTGCATGCAAATGGTGCTTTTGGCAGAACGCGCACGTGGATTTCTACCAAACGACGTGCTAAGCATGCCGATGCTGCTCTTTTTAGCACCCGCGCACGCATTTGTGCGAAAACGCGTTTTAAGCATGCACATGCATCTTTTGGTAGACGCGGATGAAGTTTTCTGCAAAACCACAAGATGTGCATGCAAATGGTGCTTTTTGCAGAACGCGCACGTGGATTTCTACCAAACGACGTGCTAAGCATGCCGATGCTGCTCTTTTTAGCACCCGCGCACGGATTTGTGCGAAAACGCGTTTTAAGCATGCACATGCATCTTTTGGTAGACGCGGATGAAGTTTTCTGCAAAACCACAAGATGTGCATGCAAATGGTGCTTTTGGCAGAACGCGCACGTGGATTTCTACCAAACGACGTGCTAAGCATGCCGATGCTGCTCTTTTTAGCACCCGCGCACGCATTTGTGCGAAAACGCGTTTTAAGCATGCACATGCATCTTTTGGTAGACGCGGATGAAGTTTTCTGCAAAACCACAAGATGTGCATGCAAATGGTGCTTCTTGCAGAACGCGCACGTGGATTTCTACCAAACGACGTGCTAAGCATGCCGATGCTGCTCTTTTTAGCACCCGCGCACGGATTTGTGCGAAAACGCGTTTTAAGCATGCACATGCATCTTTTGGTAGACGCGGATGAAGTTTTCTGCAAAACCACAAAATGTGCATGCAAATGGTGCTTTTGGCAGAACGCGCACGTGGATTTCTACCAAACGACGTGCTAAGCATGCCGATGCTGCTCTTTTTAGCACCCGCGCACGCATTTGTGCGAAAACGCGTTTTAAGCATGCACATGCATCTTTTAGTAGACGCGGATGAAGTTTTCTGCAAAACCACAAGATGTGCATGCAAATGGTGCTTTTGGCAGAACGCGCACGTGGATTTCTACCAAACGACGTGCTAAGCATGCCGATGCTGCTCTTTTTAGCACCCGCGCACGCATTTGTGCGAAAACGCGTTTTAAGCATGCACATGCATCTTTTGGTAGACGCGGATGAAGTTTTCTGCAAAACCACAAGATGTGCATGCAAATGGTGCTTTTTGCAGAACGCGCCGTGGATTTCTACCAAACGACGTGCTAAGCATGCCGATGCTGCTCTTTTTAGCACCCGCGCACGGATTTGTGCGAAAACGCGTTTTAAGCGTGCACATGCATCTTTTGGTAGACGCGGATGAAGTTTTCTGCAAAACCACAAGATGTGCATGCAAATGGTGCTTTTGGCAGAACGCGCACGTGGATTTCTACCAAACGACGTGCTAAGCATGTCGATGCTGCTCTTTTTAGCACCCGCGCAGGCATTTGTGTGAAAACGCGTTTTAAGCATGCACATGCATCTTTTGGTAGACGCGGATGAAGTTTTCTGCAAAACCACAAGATGTGCATGCAAATGGTGCTTTTTGCAGAACGCGCTCGTGGATTTCTACCAAACGACGTGCTAAGCATGCCGATGCTGCTCTTTTTAGCACCCGCGCACGCATTTGTGCGAAAACGCGTTTTAAGCATGCACATGCATCTTTTGGTAGACGCGGATGAAGTTTTCTGCAAAACCACAAGATGTGCATGCAAATGGTGCTTTTTGCAGAACGCGCACGTGGATTTCTACCAAACGACGTGCTAAGCATGCCGATGCTGCTCTTTTTAGCACCCGCGCACGGATTTGTGCGAAAACGCGTTTTAAGCATGCACATGCATCTTTTGGTAGACGCGGATGAAGTTTTCTGCAAAACCACAAGATGTGCATGCAAATGGTGCTTTTGGCAGAACGCGCACGTGGATTTCTACCAAACGACGTGCTAAGCATGCCGATGCTGCTCTTTTTAGCACCCGCGCACGCATTTGTGCGAAAACGCGTTTTAAGCATGCACATGCATCTTTTGGTAGACGCGGATGAAGTTTTCTGCAAAACCAAGGGATGTGCATGCAAATGGTGCTTTTTGCAGAACGCGCTCGTGGATTTCTAGCAAACGACGTGCTAAGCATGCCGATGCTGCTCTTTTTAGCACCCGCGCACGCATTTGTGCGAAAACGCGTTTTAAGCATGCACATGCATCTTTTCGTAGACGCGGATGAAGTTTTCTGCAAAACCACAAGATGTGCATGCAAATGGTGCTTTTTGCAGAACGCGCACGTGGATTTCTACCAAACGACGTGCTGAGCATGCCAATGCTGCTCTTTTTAGCACCCGCGCACGGATTTGTGCGAAAACGCGTTTTAAGCATGCACATGCATCTTTTGGTAGACGCGGATGAAGTTTTCTGCAAAACCACAAGATGTGCATGCAAATGGTGCTTTTGGCAGAACGCGCACGTGGATTTCTACCAAACGACGTGCTAAGCATGCCGATGCTGCTCTTTTTGGCACCCGCGCACGCATTTGTGCGAAAACGCGTTTTAAGCATGCACATGCATCTTTTGGTAGACGCGGATGAAGTTTTCTGCAAAACCACAAGATGTGCATGCAAGTGGTGCTTTTTGCAGAACGCGCACGTGGATTTCTACCAAACGACGCGCTAAGCATGCCGATGCTGCTCTTTTTAGCACCCGCGCACGGATTTGTGCGAAAACGCGTTTTAAGCATGCACATGCATCTTTTGGTAGACGCGGATGAAGTTTTCTGCAAAACCACAAGATGTGCATGCAAATGGTGCTTTTGGCAGAACGCGCACGTGGATTTCTACCAAACGACGTGCTAAGCATGCCGATGCTGCTCTTTTTAGCACCCGCGCACGCATTTGTGCGAAAATGCGTTTTAAGCATGCACATGCATCTTTTGGTAGACGCGGATGAAGTTTTCTGCAAAACCACAAGATGTGCATGCAAATGGTGCTTTTTGCAGAACGCGCACGTGGATTTCTACCAAACGACGTGCTAAGCTTGCCGATGCTGCTCTTTTTAGCACCCGCGCACGGATTTGTGCGAAAACGCGTTTTAAGCATGCACATGCATTTTTTGGTAGACGCGGATGAAGTTTTCTGCAAAACCACAAGATGTGCATGCAAATGGTGCTTTTGGCAGAACGCGCACGTGGATTTCTACCAAACGACGTGCTAAGCATGCCGATGCTGCTCTTTTTAGCACTCGCGCACGCATTTGTGCGAAAACGCGTTTTAAGCATGCACATGCATCTTTTGGTAGACGCGGATGAAGTTTTCTGCAAAACCACAAGATGTGCATGCAAATGGTGCTTTTTGCAGAACGCGCACGTGGATTTCTACCAAACGACGTGCTAAGCATGCCGATGCTGCTCTTTTTAGCACCCGCGCACGGATTTGTGCGAAAACGCGTTTTAAGCATGCACATGCATCTTTTGGTAGACGCGGATGAAGTTTTCTGCAAAACCACAATATGTGCATGCAAATGGTGCTTTTGGCAGAACGCGCACGTGGATTTCTACCAAACGACGTGCTAAGCATGCCGATGCTGCTCTTTTTAGCACCCGCGCACGCATTTGTGCGAAAACGCGTTTTAAGCATGCACATGCATCTTTTGGTAGACGCGGATGAAGTTTTCTGCAAAACCACAAGATGTGCATGCAAATGGTGCTTTTTGCAGAACGCGCACGTGGATTTCTACCAAACGACGTGCTAAGCATGCCGATGCTGCTCTTTTTAGCACCCGCGCACGCATTTGTGCGAAAACGCGTTTTAAGCATGCACATGCATCTTTTGGTAGACGCGGATGAAGTTTTCTGCAAAACCACAAGATGTGCATGCAAATGGTGCTTTTTGCAGAACGCGCACGTGGATTTCTACCAAACGACGTGCTAAGCATGCCGATGCTGCTCTTTTTAGCACCCGCGCACGGATTTGTGCGAAAACGCGTTTTAAGCATGCACAGCCATCTTTTGGTAGACGCGGATGAAGTTTTCTGCAAAACCACAAGATGTGCATGCAAATGGTGCTTTTGGCAGAGCGCGCACGTGGATTTCTACCAAACGACGTGCTAAGCATGCCGATGCTGCTCTTTTTAGCACCCGCGCACGCATTTGTGCGAAAACGCGTTTTAAGCATGCACATGCATCTTTTGGTAGACGCGGATGAAGTTTTCTGCAAAACCACAAGATGTGCATGCAAATGGTGCTTCTTGCAGAACGCGCACGTGGATTTCTACCAAATGACGTGCTAAGCATGCCGATGCTGCTCTTTTTAGCACCCGCGCACGGATTTGTGTGAAAACGCGTTTTAAGCATGCACATGCATCTTTTGGTAGACGCGGATGAAGTTTTCTGCAAAACCACAAAATGTGCATGCAAATGGTGCTTTTGGCAGAACGCGCACGTGGATTTCTACCAAACGACGTGCTAAGCATGCCGATGCTGCTCTTTTTAGCACCCGCGCACGCATTTGTGCGAAAACGCGTTTTAAGCATGCACATGCATCTTTTAGTAGACGCGGATGAAGTTTTCTGCAAAACCACAAGATGTGCATGCAAATGGTGCTTTTGGCAGAACGCGCACGTGGATTTCTACCAAACGACGTGCTAAGCATGCCGATGCTGCTCTTTTTAGCACCCGCGCACGCATTTGTGCGAAAACGCGTTTTAAGCATGCACATGCATCTTTTGGTAGACGCGGATGAAGTTTTCTGCAAAACCACAAGATGTGCATGCAAATGGTGCTTTTTGCAGAACGCGCACGTGGATTTCTACCAAACGACGTGCTGAGCATGCCGATGCTGCTCTTTTTAGCACCCGCGCACGGATTTGTGCGAAAACGCGTTTTAAGCATGCACATGCATCTTTTGGTAGACGCGGATGAAGTTTTCTGCAAAACCACAAGATGTGCATGCAAATGGTGCTTTTGGCAGAACGCGCACGTGGATTTCTACCAAACGACGTGCTAAGCATGCCGATGCTGCTCTTTTTAGCACCCGCGCACGCATTTGTGCGAAAACGCGTTTTAAGCATGCACATGCATCTTTTGGTAGACGCGGATGAAGTTTTCTGCAAAACCACAAGATGTGCATGCAAATGATGCTTTTTGCAGAACGCGCACGTGGATTTCTACCAAACGACGTGCTAAGCATGCCGATGCTGCTCTTTTTAGCACCCGCGCGCGGATTTGTGCGAAAACGCGTTTTAAGCATGCACATGCATCTTTTGGTAGACGCGGATGAAGTTTTCTGCAAAACCACAAGATGTGCATGCAAATGGTGCTTTTGGCAGAACGCGCACGTGGATTTCTACCAAACGACGTGCTAAGCATGCCGATGCTGCTCTTTTTAGCACCCGCGCACGGATTTGTGCGAAAACGCGTTTTAAGCATGCACATGCATCTTTTGGTAGACGCGGATGAAGTTTTCTGCAAAACCACAAAATGTGCATGCAAATGGTGCTTTTGGCAGAACGCGCACGTGGATTTCTACCAAACGACGTGCTAAGCATGCCGATGCTGCTCTTTTTAGCACCCGCGCACGCATTTGTGCGAAAACGCGTTTTAAGCATGCACATGCATCTTTTAGTAGACGCGGATGAAGTTTTCTGCAAAACCACAAGATGTGCATGCAAATGGTGCTTTTGGCAGAACGCGCACGTGGATTTCTACCAAACGACGTGCTAAGCATGCCGATGCTGCTCTTTTTAGCACCCGCGCACGCATTTGTGCGAAAACGCGTTTTAAGCATGCACATGCATCTTTTAGTAGACGCGGATGAAGTTTTCTGCAAAACCACAAGATGTGCATGCAAATGGTGCTTTTGGCAGAACGCGCACGTGGATTTCTACCAAACGACGTGCTAAGCATGCCGATGCTGCTCTTTTTAGCACCCGCGCACGCATTTGTGCGAAAACGCGTTTTAAGCATGCACATGCATCTTTTGGTAGACGCGGATGAAGTTTTCTGCAAAACCACAAGATGTGCATGCAAATGGTGCTTTTTGCAGAACGCGCCGTGGATTTCTACCAAACGACGTGCTAAGCATGCCGATGCTGCTCTTTTTAGCACCCGCGCACGCATTTGTGCGAAAACGCGTTTTAAGCATGCACATGCATCTTTTAGTAGACGCGGATGAAGTTTTCTGCAAAACCACAAGATGTGCATGCAAATGGTGCTTTTGGCAGAACGCGCACGTGGATTTCTACCAAACGACGTGCTAAGCATGCCGATGCTGCTCTTTTTAGCACCCGCGCACGCATTTGTGCGAAAACGCGTTTTAAGCATGCACATGCATCTTTTGGTAGACGCGGATGAAGTTTTCTGCAAAACCACAAGATGTGCATGCAAATGGTGCTTTTTGCAGAACGCGCCGTGGATTTCTACCAAACGACGTGCTAAGCATGCCGATGCTGCTCTTTTTAGCACCCGCGCACGGATTTGTGCGAAAACGCGTTTTAAGCGTGCACATGCATCTTTTGGTAGACGCGGATGAAGTTTTCTGCAAAACCACAAGATGTGCATGCAAATGGTGCTTTTGGCAGAACGCGCACGTGGATTTCTACCAAACGACGTGCTAAGCATGTCGATGCTGCTCTTTTTAGCACCCGCGCAGGCATTTGTGTGAAAACGCGTTTTAAGCATGCACATGCATCTTTTGGTAGACGCGGATGAAGTTTTCTGCAAAACCACAAGATGTGCATGCAAATGGTGCTTTTTGCAGAACGCGCTCGTGGATTTCTACCAAACGACGTGCTAAGCATGCCGATGCTGCTCTTTTTAGCACCCGCGCACGCATTTGTGCGAAAACGCGTTTTAAGCATGCACATGCATCTTTTGGTAGACGCGGATGAAGTTTTCTGCAAAACCACAAGATGTGCATGCAAATGGTGCTTTTTGCAGAACGCGCACGTGGATTTCTACCAAACGACGTGCTAAGCATGCCGATGCTGCTCTTTTTAGCACCCGCGCACGGATTTGTGCGAAAACGCGTTTTAAGCATGCACATGCATCTTTTGGTAGACGCGGATGAAGTTTTCTGCAAAACCACAAGATGTGCATGCAAATGGTGCTTTTGGCAGAACGCGCACGTGGATTTCTACCAAACGACGTGCTAAGCATGCCGATGCTGCTCTTTTTAGCACCCGCGCACGCATTTGTGCGAAAACGCGTTTTAAGCATGCACATGCATCTTTTGGTAGACGCGGATGAAGTTTTCTGCAAAACCAAGGGATGTGCATGCAAATGGTGCTTTTTGCAGAACGCGCTCGTGGATTTCTAGCAAACGACGTGCTAAGCATGCCGATGCTGCTCTTTTTAGCACCCGCGCACGCATTTGTGCGAAAACGCGTTTTAAGCATGCACATGCATCTTTTCGTAGACGCGGATGAAGTTTTCTGCAAAACCACAAGATGTGCATGCAAATGGTGCTTTTTGCAGAACGCGCACGTGGATTTCTACCAAACGACGTGCTGAGCATGCCAATGCTGCTCTTTTTAGCACCCGCGCACGGATTTGTGCGAAAACGCGTTTTAAGCATGCACATGCATCTTTTGGTAGACGCGGATGAAGTTTTCTGCAAAACCACAAGATGTGCATGCAAATGGTGCTTTTGGCAGAACGCGCACGTGGATTTCTACCAAACGACGTGCTAAGCATGCCGATGCTGCTCTTTTTGGCACCCGCGCACGCATTTGTGCGAAAACGCGTTTTAAGCATGCACATGCATCTTTTGGTAGACGCGGATGAAGTTTTCTGCAAAACCACAAGATGTGCATGCAAGTGGTGCTTTTTGCAGAACGCGCACGTGGATTTCTACCAAACGACGCGCTAAGCATGCCGATGCTGCTCTTTTTAGCACCCGCGCACGGATTTGTGCGAAAACGCGTTTTAAGCATGCACATGCATCTTTTGGTAGACGCGGATGAAGTTTTCTGCAAAACCACAAGATGTGCATGCAAATGGTGCTTTTGGCAGAACGCGCACGTGGATTTCTACCAAACGACGTGCTAAGCATGCCGATGCTGCTCTTTTTAGCACCCGCGCACGCATTTGTGCGAAAATGCGTTTTAAGCATGCACATGCATCTTTTGGTAGACGCGGATGAAGTTTTCTGCAAAACCACAAGATGTGCATGCAAATGGTGCTTTTTGCAGAACGCGCACGTGGATTTCTACCAAACGACGTGCTAAGCTTGCCGATGCTGCTCTTTTTAGCACCCGCGCACGGATTTGTGCGAAAACGCGTTTTAAGCATGCACATGCATTTTTTGGTAGACGCGGATGAAGTTTTCTGCAAAACCACAAGATGTGCATGCAAATGGTGCTTTTGGCAGAACGCGCACGTGGATTTCTACCAAACGACGTGCTAAGCATGCCGATGCTGCTCTTTTTAGCACTCGCGCACGCATTTGTGCGAAAACGCGTTTTAAGCATGCACATGCATCTTTTGGTAGACGCGGATGAAGTTTTCTGCAAAACCACAAGATGTGCATGCAAATGGTGCTTTTTGCAGAACGCGCACGTGGATTTCTACCAAACGACGTGCTAAGCATGCCGATGCTGCTCTTTTTAGCACCCGCGCACGGATTTGTGCGAAAACGCGTTTTAAGCATGCACATGCATCTTTTGGTAGACGCGGATGAAGTTTTCTGCAAAACCACAATATGTGCATGCAAATGGTGCTTTTGGCAGAACGCGCACGTGGATTTCTACCAAACGACGTGCTAAGCATGCCGATGCTGCTCTTTTTAGCACCCGCGCACGCATTTGTGCGAAAACGCGTTTTAAGCATGCACATGCATCTTTTGGTAGACGCGGATGAAGTTTTCTGCAAAACCACAAGATGTGCATGCAAATGGTGCTTTTTGCAGAACGCGCACGTGGATTTCTACCAAACGACGTGCTAAGCATGCCGATGCTGCTCTTTTTAGCACCCGCGCACGCATTTGTGCGAAAACGCGTTTTAAGCATGCACATGCATCTTTTGGTAGACGCGGATGAAGTTTTCTGCAAAACCACAAGATGTGCATGCAAATGGTGCTTTTTGCAGAACGCGCACGTGGATTTCTACCAAACGACGTGCTAAGCATGCCGATGCTGCTCTTTTTAGCACCCGCGCACGGATTTGTGCGAAAACGCGTTTTAAGCATGCACAGCCATCTTTTGGTAGACGCGGATGAAGTTTTCTGCAAAACCACAAGATGTGCATGCAAATGGTGCTTTTGGCAGAGCGCGCACGTGGATTTCTACCAAACGACGTGCTAAGCATGCCGATGCTGCTCTTTTTAGCACCCGCGCACGCATTTGTGCGAAAACGCGTTTTAAGCATGCACATGCATCTTTTGGTAGACGCGGATGAAGTTTTCTGCAAAACCACAAGATGTGCATGCAAATGGTGCTTCTTGCAGAACGCGCACGTGGATTTCTACCAAATGACGTGCTAAGCATGCCGATGCTGCTCTTTTTAGCACCCGCGCACGGATTTGTGTGAAAACGCGTTTTAAGCATGCACATGCATCTTTTGGTAGACGCGAATGAAGTTTTCTGCAAAACCACAAAATGTGCATGCAAATGGTGCTTTTGGCAGAACGCGCACGTGGATTTCTACCAAACGACGTGCTAAGCATGCCGATGCTGCTCTTTTTAGCACCCGCGCACGCATTTGTGCGAAAACGCGTTTTAAGCATGCACATGCATCTTTTAGTAGACGCGGATGAAGTTTTCTGCAAAACCACAAGATGTGCATGCAAATGGTGCTTTTGGCAGAACGCGCACGTGGATTTCTACCAAACGACGTGCTAAGCATGCCGATGCTGCTCTTTTTAGCACCCGCGCACGCATTTGTGCGAAAACGCGTTTTAAGCATGCACATGCATCTTTTGGTAGACGCGGATGAAGTTTTCTGCAAAACCACAAGATGTGCATGCAAATGGTGCTTTTTGCAGAACGCGCACGTGGATTTCTACCAAACGACGTGCTGAGCATGCCGATGCTGCTCTTTTTAGCACCCGCGCACGGATTTGTGCGAAAACGCGTTTTAAGCATGCACATGCATCTTTTGGTAGACGCGGATGAAGTTTTCTGCAAAACCACAAGATGTGCATGCAAATGGTGCTTTTGGCAGAACGCGCACGTGGATTTCTACCAAACGACGTGCTAAGCATGCCGATGCTGCTCTTTTTAGCACCCGCGCACGCATTTGTGCGAAAACGCGTTTTAAGCATGCACATGCATCTTTTGGTAGACGCGGATGAAGTTTTCTGCAAAACCACAAGATGTGCATGCAAATGATGCTTTTTGCAGAACGCGCACGTGGATTTCTACCAAACGACGTGCTAAGCATGCCGATGCTGCTCTTTTTAGCACCCGCGCGCGGATTTGTGCGAAAACGCGTTTTAAGCATGCACATGCATCTTTTGGTAGACGCGGATGAAGTTTTCTGCAAAACCACAAGATGTGCATGCAAATGGTGCTTTTGGCAGAACGCGCACGTGGATTTCTACCAAACGACGTGCTAAGCATGCCGATGCTGCTCTTTTTAGCACCCGCGCACGGATTTGTGCGAAAACGCGTTTTAAGCATGCACATGCATCTTTTGGTAGACGCGGATGAAGTTTTCTGCAAAACCACAAAATGTGCATGCAAATGGTGCTTTTGGCAGAACGCGCACGTGGATTTCTACCAAACGACGTGCTAAGCATGCCGATGCTGCTCTTTTTAGCACCCGCGCACGCATTTGTGCGAAAACGCGTTTTAAGCATGCACATGCATCTTTTAGTAGACGCGGATGAAGTTTTCTGCAAAACCACAAGATGTGCATGCAAATGGTGCTTTTGGCAGAACGCGCACGTGGATTTCTACCAAACGACGTGCTAAGCATGCCGATGCTGCTCTTTTTAGCACCCGCGCACGGATTTGTGCGAAAACGCGTTTTAAGCATGCACATGCATCTTTTGGTAGACGCGGATGAAGTTTTCTGCAAAACCACAAGATGTGCATGCAAATGGTGCTTTTGGCAGAACGCGCACGTGGATTTCTACCAAACGACGTGCTAAGCATGCCGATGCTGCTCTTTTTAGCACCCGCGCACGCATTTGTGCGAAAACGCGTTTTAAGCATGCACATGCATCTTTTGGTAGACGCGGATGAAGTTTTCTGCAAAACCACAAGATGTGCATGCAAATGATGCTTTTTGCAGAACGCGCACGTGGATTTCTACCAAACGACGTGCTAAGCATGCCGATGCTGCTCTTTTTAGCACCCGCGCGCGGATTTGTGCGAAAACGCGTTTTAAGCATGCACATGCATCTTTTGGTAGACGCGGATGAAGTTTTCTGCAAAACCACAAGATGTGCATGCAAATGGTGCTTTTGGCAGAACGCGCACGTGGATTTCTACCAAACGACGTGCTAAGCATGCCGATGCTGCTCTTTTTAGCACCCGCGCACGGATTTGTGCGAAAACGCGTTTTAAGCATGCACATGCATCTTTTGGTAGACGCGGATGAAGTTTTCTGCAAAACCACAAAATGTGCATGCAAATGGTGCTTTTTGGCAGAACGCGCACGTGGATTTCTACCAAACGACGTGCTAAGCATGCCGATGCTGCTCTTTTTAGCACCCGCGCACGCATTTGTGCGAAAACGCGTTTTAAGCATGCACATGCATCTTTTAGTAGACGCGGATGAAGTTTTCTGCAAAACCACAAGATGTGCATGCAAATGGTGCTTTTGGCAGAACGCGCACGTGGATTTCTACCAAACGACGTGCTAAGCATGCCGATGCTGCTCTTTTTAGCACCCGCGCACGCATTTGTGCGAAAACGCGTTTTAAGCATGCACATGCATCTTTTGGTAGACGCGGATGAAGTTTTCTGCAAAACCACAAGATGTGCATGCAAATGGTGCTTTTTGCAGAACGCGCACGTGGATTTCTACCAAACGACGTGCTAATCATGCCGATGCTGCTCTTTTAGCACCCGCGCACGGATTTGTGCGAAAACGCGTTTTAAGCGTGCACATGCATCTTTTGGTAGACGCGGATGAAGTTTTCTGCAAAACCACAAGATGTGCATGCAAATGGTGCTTTTGGCAGAACGCGCACGTGGATTTCTACCAAACGACGTGCTAAGCATGTCGATGCTGCTCTTTTTAGCACCCGCGCAGGCATTTGTGTGAAAACGCGTTTTAAGCATGCACATGCATCTTTTGGTAGACGCGGATGAAGTTTTCTGCAAAACCACAAGATGTGCATGCAAATGGTGCTTTTTGCAGAACGCGCTCGTGGATTTCTACCAAACGACGTGCTAAGCATGCCGATGCTGCTCTTTTTAGCACCCGCGCACGCATTTGTGCGAAAACGCGTTTTAAGCATGCACATGCATCTTTTGGTAGACGCGGATGAAGTTTTCTGCAAAACCACAAGATGTGCATGCAAATGGTGCTTTTTGCAGAACGCGCACGTGCATTTCTACCAAACGACGTGCTAAGCATGCCGATGCTGCTCTTTTTAGCACCCGCGCACGGATTTGTGCGAAAACGCGTTTTAAGCATGCACATGCATCTTTTGGTAGACGCGGATGAAGTTTTCTGCAAAACCACAAGATGTGCATGCAAATGGTGCTTTTGGCAGAACGCGCACGTGGAGTTCTACCAAACGACGTGCTAAGCATGCCGATGCTGCTCTTTTTAGCACCCGCGCACGCATTTGTGCGAAAACGCGTTTTAAGCATGCACATGCATCTTTTGGTAGACGCGGATGAAGTTTTCTGCAAAACCACAAGATGTGCATGCAAATGGTGCTTTTTGCAGAACGCGCTCGTGGATTTCTAGCAAACGACGTGCTAAGCATGCCGATGCTGCTCTTTTTAGCACCCGCGCACGCATTTGTGCGAAAACGCGTTTTAAGCATGCACATGCATCTTTTGGTAGACGCGGATGAAGTTTTCTGCAAAACCACAAGATGTGCATGCAAATGGTGCTTTTGGCAGAACGCGCACGTGGATTTCTACCAAACGACGTGCTAAGCATGCCGATGCTGCTCTTTTAAGCACCCGCGCACGCATTTGTGCGAAAACGCGTTTTAAGCATGCACATGCATCTTTTGGTAGACGCGGATGAAGTTTTCTGCAAAACCACAAGATGTGCATGCAAGTGGTGCTTTTTGCAGAACGCGCACGTGGATTTCTACCAAACGACGTGCTAAGCATGCCGATGCTGCTCTTTTTAGCACCCGCGCACGGATTTGTGCGAAAACGCGTTTTAAGCATGCACATGCATCTTTTGGTAGACGCGGATGAAGTTTTCTGCAAAACCACAAGATGTGCATGCAAATGGTGCTTTTGGCAGAACGCGCACGTGGATTTCTACCAAACGACGTGCTAAGCATGCCGATGCTGCTCTTTTTAGCACCCGCGCACGCATTTGTGCGAAAATGCGTTTTAAGCATGCACATGCATCTTTTGGTAGACGCGGATGAAGTTTTCTGCAAAACCACAAGATGTGCATGCAAATGGTGCTTTTTGCAGAACGCGCACGTGGATTTCTACCAAGCGACGTGCTAAGCTTGCCGATGCTGCTCTTTTTAGCACCCGCGCACGGATTTGTGCGAAAACGCGTTTTAAGCATGCACATGCATTTTTTGGTAGACGCGGATGAAGTTTTCTGCAAAACCACAAGATGTGCATGCAAATGGTGCTTTTGGCAGAACGCGCACGTGGATTTCTACCAAACGACGTGCTAAGCATGCCGATGCTGCTCTTTTTAGCACTCGCGCACGCATTTGTGCGAAAACGCGTTTTAAGCATGCACATGCATCTTTTGGTAGACGCGGATGAAGTTTTCTGCAAAACCACAAGATGTGCATGCAAATGGTGCTTTTTGCAGAACGCGCACGTGGATTTCTACCAAACGACGTGCTAAGCATGCCGATGCTGCTCTTTTTAGCACCCGCGCACGGATTTGTGCGAAAACGCGTTTTAAGCATGCACATGCATCTTTTGGTAGACGCGGATGAAGTTTTCTGCAAAACCACAAGATGTGCATGCAAATGGTGCTTTTGGCAGAACGCGCACGTGGATTTCTACCAAACGACGTGCTAAGCATGCCGATGCTGCTCTTTTTAGCACCCGCGCACGCATTTGTGCGAAAACGCGTTTTAAGCATGCACATGCATCTTTTGGTAGACGCGGATGAAGTTTTCTGCAAAACCACAAGATGTGCATGCAAATGGTGCTTTTTGCAGAACGCGCACGTGGATTTCTACCAAACGACGTGCTAAGCATGCCGATGCTGCTCTTTTTAGCACCCGCGCACGCATTTCTGCGAAAACGCGTTTTAAGCATGCACATGCATCTTTTGGTAGACGCGGATGAAGTTTTCTGCAAAACCACAAGATGTGCATGCAAATGGTGCTTTTTGCAGAACGCGCACGTGGATTTCTACCAAACAACGTGCTAAGCATGCCGATGCTGCTCTTTTTAGCACCCGCGCACGGATTTGTGCGAAAACGCGTTTTAAGCATGCACATGCATCTTTTGGTAGACGCGGATGAAGTTTTCTGCAAAACCACAAGATGTGCATGCAAATGGTGCTTTTTGCAGAACGCGCACGTGGATTTCTACCAAACGACGTGCTAAGCATGCCGATGCTGCTCTTTTTAGCACCCGCGCACGGATTTGTGCGAAAACGCGTTTTAAGCATGCACATGCATCTTTTAGTAGACGCGGATGAAGTTTTCTGCAAAACCACACGATGTGCATGCAAATTGTGCTTTTGGCAGAACGCGCACGTGGATTTCTACCAAACGACGTGCTAAGCATGCCGATGCTGCTCTTTTTAGCACCCGCGCACGCATTTGTGCGAAAACGCGTTTTAAGCATGCACATGCATGTTTTGGTAGACGCGGATGAAGTTTTCTGCAAAACCACAAGATGTGCATGCAAATGGTGCTTTTTGCAGAACGCGCACGTGGATTTCTACCAAACGACGTGCTAAGCATGCCGATGCTGCTCTTTTTAGCACCCGCGCACGGATTTGTGCGAAAACGCGTTTTAAGCATGCACAGCCATCTTTTGGTAGACGCGGATGAAGTTTTCTGCAAAACCACAAGATGTGCATGCAAATGGTGCTTTTGGCAGAGCGCGCACGTGGATTTCTACCAAACGACGTGCTAAGCATGCCGATGCTGCTCTTTTTAGCACCCGCGCACGCATTTGTGCGAAAACGCGTTTTAAGCATGCACATGCATCTTTTGGTAGACGCGGATGAAGTTTTCTGCAAAACCACAAGATGTGCATGCAAATGGTGCTTCTTGCAGAACGCGCACGTGGATTTCTACCAAACGACGTGCTAAGCATGCCGATGCTGCTCTTTTTAGCACCCGCGCACGGATTTGTGCGAAAACGCGTTTTAAGCATGCACATGCATCTTTTGGTAGACGCGGATGAAGTTTTCTGCAAAACCATAAAATGTGCATGCAAATGGTGCTTTTGGCAGAACGCGCACGTGGATTTCTACCAAACGACGTGCTAAGCATGCCGATGCTGCTCTTTTTAGCACCCGCGCACGCATTTGTGCGAAAACGCGTTTTAAGCATGCACATGCATCTTTTAGTAGACGCGGATGAAGTTTTCTGCAAAACCACAAGATGTGCATGCAAATGGTGCTTTTGGCAGAACGCGCACGTGGATTTCTACCAAACGACGTGCTAAGCATGCCGATGCTGCTCTTTTTAGCACCCGCGCACGCATTTGTGCGAAAACGCGTTTTAAGCATGCACATGCATCTTTTGGTAGACGCGGATGAAGTTTTCTGCAAAACCACAAGATGTGCATGCAAATGGTGCTTTTTGCAGAACGCGCACGCGGATTTCTACCAAACGACGTGCTAAGCATGCCGATGCTGCTCTTTTTAGCCCCCGTGCACGGATTTGTGCGAAAACGCGTTTTAAGCGTGCACATGCATCTTTTGGTAGACGCGGATGAAGTTTTCTGCAAAACCACAAGATGTGCATGCAAATGGTGCTTTTTGCAGAACGCGCACGTGGATTTCTACCAAACGACGTGCTGAGCATGCCGATGCTGCTCTTTTTAGCACCCGCGCACGGATTTGTGCGAAAACGCGTTTTAAGCATGCACATGCATCTTTTGGTAGACGCGGATGAAGTTTTCTGCAAAACCACAATATGTGCATGCAAATGGTGCTTTTGGCAGAACGCGCACGTGGAATTCTACCAAACGACGTGCTAAGCATGCCGATGCTGCTCTTTTTAGCACCCGCGCACGCATTTGTGCGAAAACGCGTTTTAAGCATGCACATGCATCTTTTGGTAGACGCGGATGAAGTTTTCTGCAAAACCACAAGATGTGCATGCAAATGGTGCTTTTGGCAGAACGCGCAGGTGGATTTCTACCAAACGACGTGCTAAGCATGCCGATGCTGCTCTTTTTAGCACCCGCGCACGCATTTGTGCGAAAACGCGTTTTAAGCATGCACATGCATCTTTTGGTAGACGCGGATGAAGTTTTCTGCAAAACCACAAGATGTGCATGCAAATGGTGCTTTTTGCAGAACGCGCACGTGGATTTCTACCAAACGACGTGCTAAGCATGCCGATGCTGCTCTTTTTAGCACCCGCGCACGGATTTGTGCGAAAACGCGTTTTAAGCATGCACATGCATCTTTTGGTAGACGCGGATGAAGTTTTCTGCAAAACCACAATATGTGCATGCAAATGGTGCTTTTGGCAGAACGCGCACGTGGAATTCTACCAAACGACGTGCTAAGCATGCCGATGCTGCTCTTTTTAGCACCCGCGCACGCATTTGTGCGAAAACGCGTTTTAAGCATGCACATGCATCTTTTGGTAGACGCGGATGAAGTTTTCTGCAAAACCACAAGATGTGCATGCAAATGGTGCTTTTGGCAGAACGCGCAGGTGGATTTCTACCAAACGACGTGCTAAGCATGCCGATGCTGCTCTTTTTAGCACCCGCGCACGCATTTGTGCGAAAACGCGTTTTAAGCATGCACATGCATCTTTTGGTAGACGCGGATGAAGTTTTCTGCAAAACCACAAGATGTGCATGCAAATGGTGCTTTTTGCAGAACGCGCACGTGGATTTCTACCAAACGACGTACTAAGCATGCCGAGCAGCCGCGCACGGATTTGTGCGAAAACGCGTTTTAAGCATGCACATGCATCTTTTGGTAGACGCGGATGAAGTTTTCTGCAAAACCACAAGATGTGCATGCAAATGGTGCTTTTGGCAGAACGCGCACGTGGATTCCTACCAAACGACGTGCTAAGCATGCCGATGCTGCTCTTTTTAGCAGCCGCGCACGGATTTGTGCGAAAACGCGTTTTAAGCATGCACATGCATCTTTTGGTAGACGCGGATGAAGTTTTCTGCAAAACCACAAGATGTGCATGCAAATGGTGCTTTTGGCAGAACGCGCACGTGGATTCCTACCAAACGACGTGCTAAGCATGCCGATGCTGCTCTGTTTAGCACCCGCGCACGCATTTGTGCGAAAACGCGTTTTAAGCATGCACATGCATTTTTTGGTAGACGCGGATGAAGTTTTCTGCAAAACCACAAGATGTGCATGCAAATGGTGCTTTTGGCAGAACGCGCACGTGGATTTCTACCAAACGACGTGCTAAGCATGCCGATGCTGCTCTTTTTAGCACTCGCGCACGCATTTGTGCGAAAACGCGTTTTAAGCATGCACATGCATCTTTTGGTAGACGCGGATGAAGTTTTCTGCAAAACCACAAGATGTGCATGCAAATGGTGCTTTTTGCAGAACGCGCACGTGGATTTCTACCAAACGACGTGCTAAGCATGCCGATGCTGCTCTTTTTAGCACCCGCGCACGGATTTGTGCGAAAACGCGTTTTAAGCATGCACATGCATCTTTTGGTAGACGCGGATGAAGTTTTCTGCAAAACCACAAGATGTGCATGCAAATGGTGCTTTTGGCAGAACGCGCACGTGGATTTCTACCAAACGACGTGCTAAGCATGCCGATGCTGCTCTTTTTAGCACCCGCGCACGCATTTGTGCGAAAACGCTTTTTAAGCATGCACATGCATCTTTTGGTAGACGCGGATGAAGTTTTCTGCAAAACCACAAGATGTGCATGCAAATGATGCTTTTTGCAGAACGCGCACGTGGATTTCT
This sequence comes from Dermacentor andersoni, assembly GCF_023375885.2. Classification (NCBI taxonomy): domain Eukaryota; kingdom Metazoa; phylum Arthropoda; class Arachnida; order Ixodida; family Ixodidae; genus Dermacentor; species Dermacentor andersoni. The sequence goes on along the minus strand of NW_027314856.1, from coordinate 122,217 downwards.
AACAAACGACGTGCTAAGCATGCCGATGCTGCTCTTTTTAGCACCCGCGCACGCATTTGTGCGAAAACGCGTTTTAAGCATGCACATGCATCTTTTGGTAGACGCGGATGAAGTTTTCTGCAAAACCACAAGATGTGCATGCAAATGGTGCTTTTTGCAGAACGCGCACGTGGATTTCTACCAAACGACGTGCTAAGCATGCCGATGCTGCTCTTTTTAGCACCCGCGCACGCATTTGTGCGAAAACGCGTTTTAAGCATGCACTTGCATCTTTTGGTAGACGCGGATGAAGTTTTCTGCAAAACCACAAGATGTGCATGCAAATGGTGCTTTTTGCAGAACGCGCACGTGGATTTCTACCAAACGACGTGCTAAGCATGCCGATGCTGCTCTTTTTAGCACCCGCGCACGGATTTGTGCGGAAACGCGTTTTAAGCATGCACATGCATCTTTTGGTAGACGCGGATGAAGTTTTCTGCAAAACCACAAGATGTGCATCCAAATGGTGCTTTTGGCAGAACGCGCACGTAGATTTCTACCAAACGACGTGCTAAGCATGCCGATGCTGCTCTTTTTAGCACCCGCGCACGGATTTGTGCGAAAACGCGTTTTAAGCATGCACATGCATCTTTTGGTAGACGCGGATGAAGTTTTCTGCAAAACCACAAAATGTGCATGCAAATGGTACTTTTGGCAGAACAAGCACGTGGATTTCTACCAAACGACGTGCTAAGCATGCCGATGCTGCTCTTTTTAGCACCCGCGCACGCATTTGTGCGAAAACGCGTTTTAAGCATGCACATGCATCTTTTGGTAGACGCGGATGAAGTTTTCTGCAAAACCACAAGATGTGCATGCAAATGGTGCTTTTGGCAGAACGCGCACGTGGATTTCTACCAAACGACGTGCTAAGCATGCCGATGCTGCTCTTTTTAGCACTCGCGCACGCATTTGTGCGAAAACGCGTTTTAAGGATGCACATGCATCTTTTGGTAGACGCGGATGAAGTTTTCTGCAAAACCACAAGATGTGCATGCAAATGGTGCTTTTTGCAGAACGCGCACGTGGATATCTACCAAACGACGTGCTAAGCATGCCGATGCTGCTCTTTTTAGCACCCGCGCACGGATTTGTGCGAAAACGCGTTTTAAGCATGCACATGCATCTTTTGGTAGACGCGGATGAAGTTTTCTGCAAAACCACAAAATGTGCATGCAAATGGTACTTTTGGCAGAACAAGCACGTGGATTTCTACCAAACGACGTGCTAAGCATGCCGATGCTGCTCTTTTTAGCACCCGCGCACGCATTTGTGCGAAAACGCGTTTTAAGCATGCACATGCATCTTTTGGTAGACGCGGATGAAGTTTTCTGCAAAACCACAAGATGTGCATGCAAATGGTGCTTTTGGCAGAACGCGCACGTGGATTTCTACCAAACGACGTGCTAAGCATGCCGATGCTGCTCTTTTTAGCACTCGCGCACGCATTTGTGCGAAAACGCGTTTTAAGGATGCACATGCATCTTTTGGTAGACGCGGATGAAGTTTTCTGCAAAACCACAAGATGTGCATGCAAATGGTGCTTTTTGCAGAACGCGCACGTGGATATCTACCAAACGACGTGCTAAGCATGCCGATGCTGCTCTTTTTAGCACCCGCGCACGGATTTGTGCGAAAACGCGTTTTAAGCATGCACATGCATCTTTTGGTAGACGCGGATGAAGTTTTCTGCAAAACCACAAGATGTGCATGCAAATGGTGCTTTTGGCAGAACGCGCACGTGGATTTCTACCAAACGACGTGCTAAGCATGCCGATGCTGCTCTTTTTAGCACCCGCGCACGCATTTGTGCGAAAACGCGTTTTAAGCATGCACATGCATCTTTGGTAGACGCGGATGAAGTTTTCTGCAAAACCACAAGATGTGCATGCAAATGGTGCTTTCTGCAGAACGCGCACGTGGATTTCTACCAAACGACGTGCTAAGCATGCCGATGCTGCTCTTTTTAGCACCCGCGCACGCATTTGTGCGAAAACGCGTTTTAAGCATGCACATGCATCTTTTGGTAGACGCGGATGAAGTTTTCTGCAAAACCACAAGATGTGCATGCAAATGGTGCTTTTTGCAGAACGCGCACGTGGATTTCTACCAAACGACGTGCTAAGCATGCCGATGCTGCTCTTTTTAGCACCCGCGCACGCATTTGTGCGAAAACGCGTTTTAAGCATGCACATGCATCTTTTGGTAGACGCGGATGAAGTTTTCTGCAAAACCACAAGATGTGCATGCAAATGGTGCTTTTTGCAGAACGCGCACGTGGATTTCTACCAAACGACGTGCTAAGCATGCCGATGCTGCTCTTTTTAGCACCCGCGCACGGATTTGTGCGAAAACGCGTTTTAAGCATGCACATGCATCTTTTGGTAGACGCGGATGAAGTTTTCTGCAAAACCACAAGATGTGCATGCAAATGGTGCTTTTGGCAGAACGCGCACGTGGATTCCTACCAAACGACGTGCTAAGCATGCCGATGCTGCTCTGTTTAGCACCCGCGCACGCATTTGTGCGAAAACGCGTTTTAAGCATGCACATGCATTTTTTGGTAGACGCGGATGAAGTTTTCTGCAAAACCACAAGATGTGCATGCAAATGGTGCTTTTGGCAGAACGCGCACGTGGATTTCTACCAAACGACGTGCTAAGCATGCCGATGCTGCTCTTTTTAGCACTCGCGCACGCATTTGTGCGAAAACGCGTTTTAAGCATGCACATGCATCTTTTGGTAGACGCGGATGAAGTTTTCTGCAAAACCACAAGATGTGCATGCAAATGGTGCTTTTTGCAGAACGCGCACGTGGATTTCTACCAAACGACGTGCTAAGCATGCCGATGCTGCTCTTTTTAGCACCCGCGCACGGATTTGTGCGAAAACGCGTTTTAAGCATGCACATGCATCTTTTGGTAGACGCGGATGAAGTTTTCTGCAAAACCACAAGATGTGCATGCAAATGGTGCTTTTGGCAGAACGCGCACGTGGATTTCTACCAAACGACGTGCTAAGCATGCCGATGCTGCTCTTTTTAGCACCCGCGCACGCATTTGTGCGAAAACGCGTTTTAAGCATGCACATGCATCTTTTGGTAGACGCGGATGAAGTTTTCTGCAAAACCACAAGATGTGCATGCAAATGATGCTTTTTGCAGAACGCGCACGTGGATTTCTACCAAACGACGTGCTAAGCATGCCGATGCTGCTCTTTTTAGCACCCGCGCACGCATTTGTGCGAAAACGCGTTTTAAGCATGCACATGCATCTTTTGGTAGACGCGGATGAAGTTTTCTGCAAAACCACAAGATGTGCATGCAAATGGTGCTTTTTGCAGAACGCGCACGTGGATTTCTACCAAACGACGTGCTAAGCATGCCGATGCTGCTCTTTTTAGCACCCGCGCACGCATTTGTGCGAAAACGCGTTTTAAGCATGCACTTGCATCTTTTGGTAGACGCGGATGAAGTTTTCTGCAAAACCACAAGATGTGCATGCAAATGGTGCTTTTTGCAGAACGCGCACGTGGATTTCTACCAAACGACGTGCTAAGCATGCCGATGCTGCTCTTTTTAGCACCCGCGCACGCATTTGTGCGAAAACGCGTTTTAAGCATGCACATGCATCTTTGGTAGACGCGGATGAAGTTTTCTGCAAAACCACAAGATGTGCATGCAAATGGTGCTTTTTGCAGAACGCGCACGTGGATTTCTACCAAACGATGTGCTAAGCTAGCCGATGCTGCTCTTTTTAGCACCCGCGCACGGATTTGTGCGGAAACGCGTTTTAAGCATGCACATGCATCTTTTGGTAGACGCGGATGAAGTTTTCTGCAAAACCACAAGATGTGCATCCAAATGGTGCTTTTGGCAGAACGCGCACGTAGATTTCTACCAAACGACGTGCTAAGCATGCCGATGCTGCTCTTTTTAGCACCCCGCGCACGGATTTGTGCGAAAACGCGTTTTAAGCATGCACATGCATCTTTTGGTAGACGCGGATGAAGTTTTCTGCAAAACCACAAAATGTGCATGCAAATGGTACTTTTGGCAGAACAAGCACGTGGATTTCTACCAAACGACGTGCTAAGCATGCCGATGCTGCTCTTTTTAGCACCCGCGCACGCATTTGTGCGAAAACGCGTTTTAAGCATGCACATGCATCTTTGGTAGACGCGGATGAAGTTTTCTGCAAAACCACAAGATGTGCATGCAAATGGTGCTTTTGGCAGAACGCGCACGTGGATTTCCACCAAACGACGTGCTAAGCATGCCGATGCTGCTCTTTTTAGCACTCGCGCACGCATTTGTGCGAAAACGCGTTTTAAGGATGCACATGCATCTTTTGGTAGACGCGGATGAAGTTTTCTGCAAAACCACAAGATGTGCATGCAAATGGTGCTTTTTGCAGAACGCGCACGTGGATATCTACCAAACGACGTGCTAAGCATGCCGATGCTGCTCTTTTTAGCACCCGCGCACGGATTTGTGCGAAAACGCGTTTTAAGCATGCACATGCATCTTTTGGTAGACGCGGATGAAGTTTTCTGCAAAACCACAAGATGTGCATGCAAATGGTGCTTTTGGCAGAACGCGCACGTGGATTTCTACCAAACGACGTGCTAAGCATGCCGATGCTGCTCTTTTTAGCACCCGCGCACGCATTTGTGCGAAAACGCGTTTTAAGCATGCACATGCATCTTTGGTAGACGCGGATGAAGTTTTCTGCAAAACCACAAGATGTGCATGCAAATGGTGCTTTCTGCAGAACGCGCACGTGGATTTCTACCAAACGACGTGCTAAGCATGCCGATGCTGCTCTTTTTAGCACCCGCGCACGCATTTGTGCGAAAACGCGTTTTAAGCATGCACATGCATCTTTTGGTAGACGCGGATGAAGTTTTCTGCAAAACCACAAGATGTGCATGCAAATGGTGCTTTTTGCAGAACGCGCACGTGGATTTCTACCAAACGACGTGCTAAGCATGCCGATGCTGCTCTTTTTAGCACCCGCGCACGCATTTGTGCGAAAACGCGTTTTAAGCATGCACATGCATCTTTTGGTAGACGCGGATGAAGTTTTCTCCAAAACCACAAGATGTGCATGCAAATGGTGCTTTTTGCAGAACGCGCACGTGGATTTCTACCAAACGATGTGCTAAGCTAGCCGATGCTGCTCTTTTTAGCACCCGCGCACGGATTTGTGCGAAAACGCGTTTTAAGCATGCACATGCATCTTTTGGTAGACGCGGATGAAGTTTTCTGCAAAACCACAAGATGTGCATGCAAATGGTGCTTTTGGCAGAACGCGCACGTGGATTTCTACCAAACGACGTGCTAAGCATGCCGATGCTGCTCTTTTTAGCACCCGCGCACGGATTTGTGCGAAAACGCGTTTTAAGCATGCACATGCATCTTTTGGTAGACGCGGATGAAGTTTTCTGCAAAACCACAAGATGTGCATGCAAATGGTGCTTTTTGCAGAACGCGCACGTGGATTTCTACCAAACGACGTGCTAAGCATGCCGATGCTGCTCTTTTTAGCACCCGCGCACGGATTTGTGCGAAAACGCGTTTTAAGCATGCACATGCATCTTTTGGTAGACGCGGATGAAGTTTTCTGCAAAACCACAAGATGTGCATGCAAATGGTGCTTTTGGCAGAACGCGCACGTGGATTTCTACCAAACGACGTGCTAAGCATGCCGATGCTGCTCTTTTTAGCACCCGCGCACGGATTTGTGCGAAAACGCGTTTTAAGCATGCACATGCATCTTTTGGTAGACGCGGATGAAGTTTTCTGCAAAACCACAAGATGTGCATGCAAATGGTGCTTTTAGCAGAACGCGCACGTGGATTTCTACCAAACGACGTGCTAAGCATGCCGATGCTGCTCTTTTTAGCACCCGCGCACGGATTTGTGCGAAAACGCGTTTTAAGCATGCACATGCATCTTTTGGTAGACGCGGATGAAGGTTTCTGCAAAACCACAAAATGTGCATGCAAATGGTGCTTTTGGCAGAACGCGCACGTGGATTTCTACCAAACGACGTGCTAAGCGTGCCGATGCTGCTCTTTTTAGCACCCGCGCACGGATTTGTGCGAAAACGCGTTTTAAGCATGCACATGCATCTTTTGGTAGACGCGGATGAAGTTTTCTGCAAAACCACAAAATGTGCATGCAAATGGTACTTTTGGCAGAACAAGCACGTGGATTTCTACCAAACGACGTGCTAAGCATGCCGACGCTGCTCTTTTTAGCACCCGCGCACGCATTTGTGCGAAAACGCGTTTTAAGCATGCACATGCATCTTTTGGTAGACGCGGATGAAGTTTTCTGCAAAACCACCAGATGTGCATGCAAATGGTGCTTTTTGCAGAACGCGCACGTGGATTTCTACCAAACGACGTGCTAAGCTAGCCGATGCTGCTCTTTTTAGCACCCGCGCACGGATTTGTGCGAAAACGCGTTTTAAGCATGCACATGCATTTTTTGGTAGACGCGGATGAAGTTTTCTGCAAAACCACAAGATGTGCATGCAAATGGTGCTTTTGGCAGAACGCGCACGTGGATTTCTACCAAACGACGTGCTAAGCATGCCGATGCTGCTCTTTTTAGCACTCGCGCACGCATTTGTGCGAAAACGCGTTTTAAGGATGCACATGCATCTTTTGGTAGACGCGGATGAAGTTTTCTGCAAAACCACAAGATGTGCATGCAAATGGTGCTTTTTGCAGAACGCGCACGCGGATATCTACCAAACGACGTGCTAAGCATGCCAATGCTGCTCTTTTTAGCACCCGCGCACGGATTTGTGCGAAAACGCGTTTTAAGCATGCACATGCATCTTTTGGTAGACGCGGATGAAGTTTTCTGCAAAACCACAAGATGTGCATGCAAATGGTGCTTTTGGCAGAACGCGCACGTGGATTTCTACCAAACGACGTGCTAAGCATGCCGATGCTGCTCTTTTTAGCACCCGCGCACGCATTTGTGCGAAAACGCGTTTTAAGCATGCACATGCATCTTTGGTAGACGCGGATGAAGTTTTCTGCAAAACCACAAGATGTGCATGCAAATGGTGCTTTCTGCAGAACGCGCACGTGGATTTCTACCAAACGACGTGCTAAGCATGCCGATGCTGCTCTTTTTAGCACCCGCGCACGCATTTGTGCGAAAACGCGTTTTAAGCATGCACATGCATCTTTTGGTAGACGCGGATGAAGTTTTCTGCAAAACCACAAGATGTGCATGCAAATGGTGCTTTTTGCAGAACGCGCACGTGGATTTCTACCAAACGACGTGCTAAGCATGCCGATGCTGCTCTTTTTAGCACCCGCGCACGCATTTGTGCGAAAACGCGTTTTAAGCATGCACATGCATCTTTTGGTAGACGCGGATGAAGTTTTCTGCAAAACCACAAGATGTGCATGCAAATGGTGCTTTTTGCAGAACGCGCACGTGGATTTCTACCAAACGACGTGCTAAGCATGCCGATGCTGCTCTTTTTAGCACCCGCGCACGCATTTGTGCGAAAACGCGTTTTAAGCATGCACATGCATCTTTTGGTAGACGCGGATGAAGTTTTCTCCAAAACCACAAGATGTGCATGCAAATGGTGCTTTTTGCAGAACGCGCACGTGGATTTCTACCAAACGATGTGCTAAGCTAGCCGATGCTGCTCTTTTTAGCACCCGCGCACGGATTTGTGCGAAAACGCGTTTTAAGCATGCACATGCATCTTTTGGTAGACGCGGATGAAGTTTTCTGCAAAACCACAAGATGTGCATGCAAATGGTGCTTTTGGCAGAACGCGCACGTGGATTTCTACCAAACGACGTGCTAAGCATGCCGATGCTGCTCTTTTTAGCACCCGCGCACGGATTTGTGCGAAAACGCGTTTTAAGCATGCACATGCATCTTTTGGTAGACGCGGATGAAGTTTTCTGCAAAACCACAAGATGTGCATGCAAATGGTGCTTTTTGCAGAACGCGCACGTGGATTTCTACCAAACGACGTGCTAAGCATGCCGATGCTGCTCTTTTTAGCACCCGCGCACGGATTTGTGCGAAAACGCGTTTTAAGCATGCACATGCATCTTTTGGTAGACGCGGATGAAGTTTTCTGCAAAACCACAAGATGTGCATGCAAATGGTGCTTTTGGCAGAACGCGCACGTGGATTTCTACCAAACGACGTGCTAAGCATGCCGATGCTGCTCTTTTTAGCACCCGCGCACGCATTTGTGCGAAAACGCGTTTTAAGCATGCACATGCATCTTTTGGTAGACGCGGATGAAGTTTTCTGCAAAACCACAAGATGTGCATGCAAATGGTGCTTTTTGCAGAACGCGCACGTGGATTTCTACCAAACGACGTGCTAAGCATGCCGATGCTGCTCTTTTTAGCACCCGCGCACGCATTTGTGCGAAAACGCGTTTTAAGCATGCACATGCATCTTTTGGTAGACGCGGATGAAGTTTTCTGCAAAACCACAAGATGTGCATGCAAATGGTGCTTTTTGCAGAACGCGCACGTGGATTTCTACCAAACGATGTGCTAAGCTTGCCGATGCTGCTCTTTTTAGCACCCGCGCAAGGATTTGTGCGAAAACGCGTTTTAAGCATGCACATGCATCTTTTCGTAGACGCGGATGAAGTTTTCTGCAAAACCACAATATGTGCATGCAAATGGTGCTTTTGGCAGAACGCGCACGTGGATTTCTACCAAACGACGTGCTAAGCATGCCGATGCTGCTCTTTTTAGCACCCGCGCACGCATTTGTGCGAAAACGCGTTTTAAGCATGCACATGCATCTTTTGGTAGACGCGGATGAAGTTTTCTGCAAAACCACAAGATGTGCATGCAAATGGTGCTTTTTGCAGAACGCGCACGTGGATTTCTACCAAACGACGTGCTAAGCATGCCGATGCTGCTCTTTTTAGCACCCGCGCACGGATTTGTACGAAAACGCGTTTTAAGCATGCACATGCATCTTTTGGTAGACGCGGATGAAGTTTTCTGCAAAACCACAAGATGTGCATGCAAATGGTGCTTTTGGCAGAACGCGCACGTAGATTTCTACCAAACGACGTGCTAAGCATGCCGATGCTGCTCTTTTTAGCACCCGCGCACGCATTTGTGCGAAAACGCGTTTTAAGCATGCACATGCATCTTTTGGTAGACGCGGATGAAGTTTTCTGCAAAACCACAAGATGTGCATGCAAATGGTGCTTTTTGCAGAACGCGCACATGGATTTCTACCAAACGACGTGCTAAGCATGCCGATGCTGCTCTTTTTAGCACCCGCGCACGCATTTGCGCGCAAACGCGTTTTAAGCATGCACATGCATCTTTTGGTAGACGCGGATGAAGTTTTCTGCAAAACCACAAGATGTGCATGCAAATGGTGCTTTTTGCAGAACGCGCTCGTGGATTTCTACCAAACGACGTGCTAAGCATGCCGATGCTGCTCTTTTTAGCACCCGCGCACGCATTTGTGCGAAAACGCGTTTTAAGCATGCACATGCATCTTTTGGTAGACGCGGATGAAGTTTTCTGCAAAACCACAAGATGTGCATGCAAATGGTGCTTTTTGCAGAACGCGCACGTGGATTTCTACCAAACGACGTGCTAAGCATGCCGATGCTGCTCTTTTAAGCACCCGCGCACGCATTTGTGCGAAAACGCGTTTTAAGCATGCACATGCATCTTTTGGTAGACGCGGATGAAGTTTTCTGCAAAACCACAAGATGTGCATGCAAATGGTGCTTTTTGCAGAACGCGCTCGTGGATTTCTACCAAACGACGTGCTAAGCATGCCGATGCTGCTCTTTTTAGCACCCGCGCACGCATTTGTGCGAAAACGCGTTTTAAGCATGCACATGCATCTTTTGGTAGACGCGGATGAAGTTTTCTGCAAAACCACAAGATGTGCATGCAAATGGTGCTTTTTGCAGAACGCGCACGTGGATTTCTACCAAACGACTTGCTAAGCATGCCGATGCTGCTCTTTTTAGCACCCGCGCACGGATTTGTGCGAAAACGCGTTTTAAGCATGCACATGCATCTTTTGGTAGACGCGGATGAAGTTTTCTGCAAAACCACAAGATGTGCATGCAAATGGTGCTTTTGGCAGAACGCGCACGTGTATTTCTACCAAACGACGTGCTAAGCATGCCGATGCTGCTCTTTTTAGCACCCGCGCACGCATTTGTGCGAAAACGCGTTTTAAGCATGCACATGCATCTTTTGGTAGACGCGGATGAAGTTTTCTGCAAAACCACAAGATGTGCATGCAAATGGTGCTTTTTGCAGAACGCGCACGTGGATTTCTACTAAACGACGTGCTAAGCATGCCGATGCTGCTATTTTTAGCACCCGCGCACGCATTTGTGCGAAAACGCGTTTTAAGCATGCACATGCATCTTTTGGTAGACGCGGATGAAGTTTTCTGCAAAACCACAATATGTGCATGCAAATGGTGCTTTTTGCAGAACGCGCACGTGGATTTCTACCAAACGACGTGCTAAGCATGCCGATGCTGCTCTTTTTAGCACCCGCGCACGGATTTGTGCGAAAACGCGTTTTAAGCATGCACATGCATCTTTTGGTAGACGCGGATGAAGTTTTCTGCAAAACCACAAGATGTGCATGCAAATGGTGCTTTTTGCAGAACGCGCACGTGGATTTCTACCAAACGACGTGCTAAGCATGCCGATGCTGCTCTTTTTAGCACCCGCGCACGCATTTGTGCGAAATCGCGTTTTAAGCATGCACATGCATCTTTTGGTAGACGCGGATGAAGTTTTCTGCAAAACCACAAGATGTGCATGCAAATGGTGCTTTTTGCAGAACGCGCACGTGGATTTCTACCAAACGACGTGCTAAGCATGCCGATGCTGCTCTTTTTAGCACCCGCGCACGCATTTGTGCGAAAACGCGTTTTAAGCATGCACATGCATCTTTTGGTAGACGCGGATGAAGTTTTCTGCAAAACCACAAGATGTGCATGCAAATGGTGCTTTTTGCAGAACGCGCACGTGGATTTCTACCAAACGACGTGCTAAGCATGCCGATGCTGCTCTTTTTAGCACCCGCGCACGCATTTGTGCGAAAACGCGTTTTAAGCATGCACATGCATCTTTTGGTAGACGCGGATGAAGTTTTCTGCAAAACCACAAGATGTGCATGCAAATGGTGCTTTTTGCAGAACGCGCACGTGGATTTCTACCAAACGATGTGCTAAGCTAGCCGATGCTGCTCTTTTTAGCACCCGCGCACGGATTTGTGCGGAAACGCGTTTTAAGCATGCACATGCATCTTTTGGTAGACGCGGATGAAGTTTTCTGCAAAACCACAAGATGTGCATGCAAATGGTGCTTTTGGCAGAACGCGCACGTGGATTTCTACCAAACGACGTGCTAAGCATGCCGATGCTGCTCTTTTTAGCACCCGCGCACGGATTTGTGCGAAAACGCGTTTTAAGCATGCACATGCATCTTTTGGTAGACGCGGATGAAGTTTTCTGCAAAACCACAAAATGTGCATGCAAATGCTACTTTTGGCAGAACAAGCACGTGGATTTCTACCAAACGACGTGCTAAGCATGCCGATGCTGCTCTTTTTAGCACCCGCGCACGCATTTGTGCGAAAACGCGTTTTAAGCATGCACATGCATCTTTTGGTAGACGCGGATGAAGTTTTCTGCAAAACCACAAGATGTGCATGCAAATGGTGCTTTTTGCAGAACGCGCACGTGGATTTCTACCAAACGACGTGCTAAGCTTGCCGATGCTGCTCTTTTTAGCACCCGCGCACGGATTTGTGCGAAAACGCGTTTTAAGCATGCACATGCATTTTTTGGTAGACGCGGATGAAGTTTTCTGCAAAACCACAAGATGTGCATGCAAATGGTGCTTTTTGCAGAACGCGCACGTGGATTTCTACCAAACGACGTGCTAAGCATGCCGATGCTGCTCTTTTTAGCACCCGCGCACGCATTTGTGCGAAAACGCGTTTTAAGCATGCACATGCATCTTTTGGTAGACGCGGATGAAGTTTTCTGCAAAACCACAAGATGTGCATGCAAATGGTGCTTTTTGCAGAACGCGCACGTGGATTTCTACCAAACGACGTGCTAAGCATGCCGATGCTGCTCTTTTTAGCACCCGCGCACGCATTTGTGCGAAAACGCGTTTTAAGCATGCACATGCATCTTTTGGTAGACGCGGATGAAGTTTTCTGCAAAACCACAATATGTGCATGCAAATGGTGCTTTTTGCAGAACGCGCTCGTGGATTTCTACCAAACGACGTGCTAAGCATGCCGATGCTGCTCTTTTTAGCACCCGCGCACGCATTTGTGCGAAAACGCGTTTTAAGCATGCACATGCATCTTTTGGTAGACGCGGATGAAGTTTTCTGCAAAACCACAAGATGTGCATGCAAATGGTGCTTTTTGCAGAACGCGCACGTGGATTTCTACCAAACGACTTGCTAAGCATGCCGATGCTGCTCTTTTTAGCACCCGCGCACGGATTTGTGCGAAAACGCGTTTTAAGCATGCACATGCATCTTTTGGTAGACGCGGATGATGTTTTCTGCAAAACCACAAGATGTGCATGCAAATGGTGCTTTTGGCAGAACGCGCACGTGGATTTCTACCAAACGACGTGCTAAGCATGCCGATGCTGCTCTTTTTAGCACCCGCGCACGCATTTGTGCGAAAACGCGTTTTAAGCATGCACATTCATCTTTTGGTAGACGCGGATGAAGTTTTCTGCAAAACCACAAGATGTGCATGCAAATGGTGCTTTTTGCAGAACGCGCACGTGGATTTCTACTAAACGACGTGCTAAGCATGCCGATGCTGCTATTTTTAGCACCCGCGCACGCATTTGTGCGAAAACGCGTTTTAAGCATGCACATGCATCTTTTGGTAGACGCGGATGAAGTTTTCTGCAAAACCACAATATGTGCATGCAAATGGTGCTTTTTGCAGAACGCGCACGTGGATTTCTACCAAACGACGTGCTAAGCATGCCGATGCTGCTCTTTTTAGCACCCGCGCACGGATTTGTGCGAAAACGCGTTTTAAGCATGCACATGCATCTTTTGGTAGACGCGGATGAAGTTTTCTGCAAAACCACAAGATGTGCATGCAAATGGTGCTTTTTGCAGAATGCGCACGTGGATTTCTACCAAACGACGTGCTAAGCATGCCGATGCTGCTCGTTTTAGCACCCGCGCACGCATTTGTGCGAAATCGCGTTTTAAGCATGCACATGCATCTTTTGGTAGACGCGGATGAAGTTTTCTGCAAAACCACAAGATGTGCATGCAAATGGTGCTTTTTGCAGAACGCGCACGTGGATTTCTACCAAACGACGTGCTAAGCATGCCGATGCTGCTCTTTTTAGCACCCGCGCACGCATTTGTGCGAAAACGCGTTTTAAGCATGCACATGCATCTTTTGGTAGACGCGGATGAAGTTTTCTGCAAAACCACAAGATGTGCATGCAAATGGTGCTTTTTGCAGAACGCGCACGTGGATTTCTACCAAACGACGTGCTAAGCATGCCGATGCTGCTCTTTTTAGCACCCGCGCACGCATTTGTGCGAAAACGCGTTTTAAGCATGCACATGCATCTTTTGGTAGACGCGGATGAAGTTTTCTGCAAAACCACAAGATGTGCATGCAAATGGTGCTTTTTGCAGAACGCGCACGTGGATTTCTACCAAACGATGTGCTAAGCTAGCCGATGCTGCTCTTTTTAGCACCCGCGCACGGATTTGTGCGGAAACGCGTTTTAAGCATGCACATGCATCTTTTGGTAGACGCGGATGAAGTTTTCTGCAAAACCACAAGATGTGCATGCAAATGGTGCTTTTGGCAGAACGCGCACGTGGATTTCTACCAAACGACGTGCTAAGCATGCCGATGCTGCTCTTTTTAGCACCCGCGCACGGATTTGTGCGAAAACGCGTTTTAAGCATGCACATGCATCTTTTGGTAGACGCGGATGAAGTTTTCTGCAAAACCACAAAATGTGCATGCAAATGGTACTTTTGGCAGAACAAGCACGTGGATTTCTACCAAACGACGTGCTAAGCATGCCGATGCTGCTCTTTTTAGCACCCGCGCACGCATTTGTGCGAAAACGCGTTTTAAGCATGCACATGCATCTTTTGGTAGACGCGGATGAAGTTTTCTGCAAAACCACAAGATGTGCATGCAAATGGTGCTTTTGGCAGAACGCGCACGTGGATTTCTACCAAACGACGTGCTAAGCATGCCGATGCTGCTCTTTTTAGCACCCGCGCACGGATTTGTGCGAAAACGCGTTTTAAGCATGCACATGCATCTTTTGGTAGACGCGGATGAAGTTTTCTGCAAAACCACAAGATGTGCATGCAAATGGTGCTTTTTGCAGAACGCGCACGTGGATTTCTACCAAACGACGTGCTAAGCATGCCGATGCTGCTCTTTTTAGCACCCGCGCACGGATTTGTGCGAAAACGCGTTTTAAGCATGCACATGCATCTTTTGGTAGACGCGGATGAAGTTTTCTGCAAAACCACAAGGTGTGCATGCAAATGGTGCGTTTGGCAGAACGCGCACGTGGATTTCTACCAAACGACGTGCTAAGCATGCCGATGCTGCTCTTTTTAGCACCCGCGCACGCATTTGTGCGAAAACGCGTTTTAAGCATGCACATGCATCTTTTGGTAGACGCGGATGAAGTTTTCTGCAAAACCACAAGATGTGCATGCAAATGGTGCTTTTTGCAGAACGCGCACGTGGATTTCTACCAAACGACGTGCTAAGCATGCCGATGCTGCTATTTTTAGCACCCGCGCACGCATTTGTGCGAAAACGCGTTTTAAGCATGCACATGCATCTTTTGGTAGACGCGGATGAAGTTTTCTGCAAAACCACAAGATGTGCATGCAAATGGTGCTTTTTGCAGAACGCGCACGTGGATTTCTACCAAACGACGTGCTAAGCATGCCGATTCTGCTCTTTTTAGCACCCGCGCACGCATTTGTGCGAAAACGCGTTTTAAGCATGCACATGCATCTTTTGGTAGACGCGGATGAAGTTTTCTGCAAAACCACAAGATGTGCATGCAAATGGTGCTTTTTGCAGAACGCGCACGTGGATTTCTACCAAATGACGTGCTAAGCATGCCGATGCTGCTCTTTTTAGCACCCGCGCACGGATTTGTGCGAAAACCCGTTTTAAGCATGCACATGCATCTTTTGGTAGACGCGGATGAAGTTTTCTGCAAAACCACAAGATGTGCATGCAAATGGTGCTTTTGGCAGAACGCGCACGTGGATTTCTACCAAACGACGTGCTAAGCATGCCGATGCTGCTCTTTTTAGCACCCGCGCACGCATTTGTGCGAAAACGCGTTTTAAGGATGCACATGCATCTTTTGGTAGACGCGGATGAAGTTTTCTGCAAAGCCACAAAATGTGTATGCAAATGGTGCTTTTTGCAGAACGCGCTCGTGGATTTCTACCAAACGACGTGCTAAGCATGCCGATGCTGCTCTTTTTAGCACCCGCGCACGCATTTGTGCGAAAACGCGTTTTAAGCATGCACATGCATCTTTTGGTAGACGCGGATGAAGTTTTCTGCAAAACCACAACATGTGCATGCAAATGGTGCTTTTTGCAGAACGCGCACGTGGATCTCTACGAAACGACGTGCTAAGCATGCCGATGCTGCTCTTTTTAGCACCCGCGCACGGATTTGTGCGAAAACGCGTTTTAAGCATGCACATGCATCTTTTGGTAGACGCGGATGAAGTTTTCTGCAAAACCACAAGATGTGCATGCAAATGGTGCTATTGGCAGAACGCGCACGTGGATTTCTACCAAACGACGTGCTAAGCATGCCGATGCTGCTCTTTTTAGCACCCGCGCACGCATTTGTGCGAAAACGCGTTTTAAGCATGCACATGCATCTTTCGGTAGACGCGGATGAAGTTTTCTGCAAAACCACAAGATGTGCATGCAAATGGTGCTTTTTGCAGAACGCGCACGTGGATTTCTACCAAACGACGTGCTAAGCATGCCGATGCTGCTCTTTTTAGCACCCGCGCACGCATTTGTGCGAAAACGCGTTTTAAGCATGCACATGCATCTTTTGGTAGACGCGGATGAAGTTTTCTGCAAAACCACAAGATGTGCATGCAAATGGTGCTTTTTGCAGAACGCGCACGTGGATTTCTACCAAACGACGTGCTAAGCATGCCGATGCTGCTCTTTTTAGCACCCACGCACGCATTTGTGCGAAAACGCGTTTTAAGCATACACATGCATCTTTTGGTAGACGCGGATGAAGTTTTCTGCAAAACCACAAGATGTGCATGCAAATGGTGCTTTTTGCAGAACGCGCACGTGGATTTCTACCAAACGATGTGCTAAGCTTGCCGATGCTGCTCTTTTTAGCACCCGCGCACGGATTTGTGCGAAAACGCGTTTTAAGCATGCACATGCATCTTTTGGTAGACGCGGATGAAGTTTTCTGCAAAACCACAAGATGTGCATGCAAATGGTGCTTTTGGCAGAACGCGCACGTGGATTTCTACCAAACGACGTGCTAAGCATGCCGATGCTGCTCTTTTTAGCACCCGCGCACGCATTTGTGCGAAAACGCGTTTTAAGCATGCACATGCATCTTTTGGTAGACGCGGATGAAGTTTTCTGCAAAACCACAAGATGTGCATGCAAATGGTGCTTTTTGCAGAACGCGCACGTGGATTTCTGCCAAACGACGTGCTAAGCATGCCGATGCTGCTCTTTTTAGCACCCGCGCACGGATTTGTGCGAAAACGCGTTTTAAGCATGCACATGCATCTTTTGGTAGACGCGGATGAAGTTTTCTGCAAAACCACAAGATGTGCATGCAAATGGTGCTTTTGGCAGAACGCGCACGTAGATTTCTACCAAACGACGTGCTAAGCATGCCGATGCTGCTCTTTTTAGCACCCGCGCACGCATTTGTGCGAAAACGCGTTTTAAGCATGCACATGCATCTTTTGGTAGACGCGGATGAAGTTTTCTGCAAAACCACAAGATGTGCATGCAAATGGTGCTTTTTGCAGAACGCGCACGTGGATTTCTACCAAACGACTTGCTAAGCATGCCGATGCTGCTCTTTTTAGCACCCGCGCACGGATTTGTGCGAAAACGCGTTTTAAGCATGCACATGCATCTTTTGGTAGACGCGGATGAAGTTTTCTGCAAAACCACAAGATGTGCATGCAAATGGTGCTTTTTGCAGAACGCGCACGTGGATTTCTACCAAACGACGTGCTAAGCATGCCGATGCTGCTCTTTTTAGCACCCGCGCACGCATTTGTGCGAAAACGCGTTTTAAGCATGCACATGCATCTTTTGGTAGACGCGGATGAAGTTTTTTGCAAAACCACAAGATGTGCATGCAAATGGTGCTTTTTGCAGAACGCGCTCGTGGATTTCTACCAAACGACGTGCTAAGCATGCCGATGCTGCTCTTTTTAGCACCCGCGCACGCATTTGTGCGAAAACGCGTTTTAAGCATGCACATGCATCTTTTGGTAGACGCGGATGAAGTTTTCTGCAAAACCACAAGATGTGCATGCAAATGGTGCTTTTTGCAGAACGCGCACGTGGATTTCTACCAAACGACGTGCTAAGCATGCCGATGCTGCTCTTTTTAGCACCCGCGCACGCATTTGTGCGAAAACGCGTTTTAAGCATGCACATGCATGTTTTGGTAGACGCGGATGAAGTTTTCTGCAAAACCACAAGATGTGCATGCAAATGGTTCTTTTTGCAGAACGCGCTCGTGGATTTCTACCAAACGACGTGCTAAGCATGCCGATGCTGCTCTTTTTAGCACCCGCGCACGCATTTGTGCGAAAACGCGTTTTAAGCATGCACATGCATCTTTTGGTAGACGCGGATGAAGTTTTCTGCAAAACCACAAGATGTGCATGCAAATGGTGCTTTTTGCAGAACGCGCACGTGGATTTCTACCAAACGACTTGCTAAGCATGCCGATGCTGCTCTTTTTAGCACCCGCGCACGGATTTGTGCGAAAACGCGTTTTAAGCATGCACATGCATCTTTTGGTAGACGCGGATGAAGTTTTCTGCAAAACCACAAGATGTGCATGCAAATGGTGCTTTTGGCAGAACGCGCACGTGGATTTCTACCAAACGACGTGCTAAGCATGCCGATGCTGCTCTTTTAGCACCCGCGTACGCATTTGTGCGAAAACGCGTTTTAAGCATGCACATGCATCTTTTGGTAGACGCGGATGAAGTTTTCTGCAAAACCACAAGATGTGCATGCAAATGGTGCTTTTTGCAGAACGCGCACGTGGATTTCTACTAAACGACGTGCTAAGCATGCCGATGCTGCTCTTTTTAGCACCCGCGCACGGATTTGTGCGAAAACGCGTTTTAAGCATGCACATGCATCTTTTGGTAGACGCGGATGAAGTTTTCTGCAAAACCACAAGATGTGCATGCAAATGGTGCTTTTGGCAGAACGCGCACGTGGATTTCTACCAAACGACGTGCTAAGCATGCCGATGCTGCTCTTTTTAGCACCCGCGCACGCATTTGTGCGAAAACGCGTTTTAAGCATGCACATGCATCTTTTGGTAGACGCGGATGAAGTTTTCTGCAAAACCACAAGATGTGCATGCAAATGGTGCTTTTTGCAGAACGCGCACGTGGATTTCTACTAAACGACGTGCTAAGCATGCCGATGCTGCTATTTTTAGCACCCGCGCACGCATTTGTGCGAAAACGCGTTTTAAGCATGCACATGCATCTTTTGGTAGACGCGGATGAAGTTTTCTGCAAAACCACAAGATGTGCATGCAAATGGTGCTTTTTGCAGAACGCGCACGTGGATTTCTACCAAACGACGTGCTAAGCATGCCGATGCTGCTCTTTTTAGCACCCGCGCACGCATTTGTGCGAAAACGCGTTTTAAGCATGCACATGCATCTTTTGGTAGACGCGGATGAAGCTTTCTGCAAAACCACAAGATGTGCATGCAAATGGTGCTTTTTGCAGAACGCGCACGTGGATTTCTACCAAACGACGTGCTAAGCATGCAGATGCTGCTCTTTTTAGCACCCGCGCACGCATTTGTGCGAAAACGCGTTTTAAGCATGCACATGCATCTTTTGGTAGACGCGGATGAAGTTTTCTGCAAAACCACAAGATGTGCATGCAAATGGTGCTTTTTGCAGAACGCGCACGTGGATTTCTACCAAACGATGTGCTAAGCTTGCCGATGCTGCTCTTTTTAGCACCCGCGCACGGATTTGTGCGAAAACGCGTTTTAAGCATGCACATGCATCTTTTGGTAGACGCGGATGAAGTTTTCTGCAAAACCACAAGATGTGCATGCGAATGGTGCTTTTGGCAGAACGCGCACGTGGATTTCTACCAAACGACGTGCTAAGCATGCCGATGCTGCTCTTTTTAGCACCCGCGCACGCATTTGTGCGAAAACGCGTTTTAAGCATGCACATGCATCTTTTGGTAGACGCGGATGAAGTTTTCTGCAAAACCACAATATGTGCATGCAAATGGTGCTTTTTGCAGAACGCGCACGTGGATTTCTACCAAACGACGTGCTAAGCATGCCGATGCTGCTCTTTTTAGCACCCGCGCACGGATTTGTGCGAAAACGCGTTTTAAGCATGCACATGCATCTTTTGGTAGACGCGGATGAAGTTTTCTGCAAAACCACAAGATGTGCATGCAAATGGTGCTTTTGGCAGAACGCGCACGTAGATTTCTACCAAACGACGTGCTAAGCATGCCGATGCTGCTCTTTTTAGCACCCGCGCACGCATTTGTGCGAAAACGCGTTTTAAGCATGCACATGCATCTTTTGGTAGACGCGGATGAAGTTTTCTGCAAAACCACAAGATGTGCATGCAAATGGTGCTTTTTGCAGAACGCGCTCGTGGATTTCTACCAAACGACGTGCTAAGCATGCCGATGCTGCTCTTTTTAGCACCCGCGCACGCATTTGTGCGAAAACGCGCTTTAAGCATGCACATGCATCTTTTGGTAGACGCGGATGAAGTTTTCTGCAAAACCACAAGATGTGCATGCAAATGGTGCTTTTTGCAGAACGCGCACGTGGATTTCTACCAAACGACGTGCTAAGCATGCCGATGCTGCTCTTTTTAGCACCCGCGCACGCATTTGTGCGAAAACGCGTTTTAAGCATGCACATGCATCTTTTGGTAGACGCGGATGAAGTTTTCTGCAAAACCACAAGATGTGCATGCAAATGGTTCTTTTTGCAGAACGCGCTCGTGGATTTCTACCAAACGACGTGCTAAGCATGCCGATGCTGCTCTTTTTAGCACCCGCGCACGCATTTGTGCGAAAACGCGTTTTAAGCATGCACATGCATCTTTTGGTAGACGCGGATGAAGTTTTCTGCAAAACCACAAGATGTGCATGCAAATGGTGCTTTTTGCAGAACGCGCACGTGGATTTCTACCAAACGACTTGCTAAGCATGCCGATGCTGCTCTTTTTAGCACCCGCGCACGGATTTGTGCGAAAACGCGTTTTAAGCATGCACATGCATCTTTTGGTAGACGCGGATGAAGTTTTCTGCAAAACCACAAGATGTGCATGCAAATGGTGCTTTTGGCAGAACGCGCACGTGGATTTCTACCAAACGACGTGCTAAGCATGCCGATGCTGCTCTTTTTAGCACCCGCGCACGCATTTGTGCGAAAACGCGTTTTAAGCATGCACATGCATCTTTTGGTAGACGCGGATGAAGTTTTCTGCAAAACCACAAGATGTGCATGCAAATGGTGCTTTTTGCAGAACGCGCACGTGGATTTCTACTAAACGACGTGCTAAGCATGCCGATGCTGCTATTTTTAGCACCCGCGCACGCATTTGTGCGAAAACGCGTTTTAAGCATGCACATGCATCTTTTGGTAGACGCGGATGAAGTTTTCTGCAAAACCACAAGATGTGCATGCAAATGGTGCTTTTTGCAGAACGCGCACGTGGATTTCTACCAAACGACGTGCTAAGCATGCCGATGCTGCTCTTTTTAGCACCCGCGCACGCATTTGTGCGAAAACGCGTTTTAAGCATGCACATGCATCTTTTGGTAGACGCGGATGAAGCTTTCTGCAAAACCACAAGATGTGCATGCAAATGGTGCTTTTTGCAGAACGCGCACGTGGATTTCTACCAAACGACGTGCTAAGCATGCCGATGCTGCTCTTTTTAGCACCCGCGCACGCATTTGTGCGAAAACGCGTTTTAAGCATGCACATGCATCTTTTGGTAGACGCGGATGAAGTTTTCTGCAAAACCACAAGATGTGCATGCAAATGGTGCTTTTTGCAGAACGCGCACGTGGATTTCTACCAAACGATGTGCTAAGCTTGCCGATGCTGCTCTTTTTAGCACCCGCGCACGGATTTGTGCGAAAACGCGTTTTAAGCATTCACATGCATCTTTTGGTAGACGTGGATGAAGTTTTCTGCAAAACCACAAGATGTGCATGCGAATGGTGCTTTTGGCAGAACGCGCACGTGGATTTCTACCAAACGACGTGCTAAGCATGCCGATGCTGCTCTTTTTAGCACCCGCGCACGCATTTGTGCGAAAACGCGTTTTAAGCATGCACATGCATCTTTTGGTAGACGCGGATGAAGTTTTCTGCAAAACCACAATATGTGCATGCAAATGGTGCTTTTTGCAGAACGCGCACGTGGATTTCTACCAAACGACGTGCTAAGCATGCCGATGCTGCTCTTTTTAGCACCCGCGCACGGATTTGTGCGAAAACGCGTTTTAAGCATGCACATGCATCTTTTGGTAGACGCGGATGAAGTTTTCTGCAAAACCACAAGATGTGCATGCAAATGGTGCTTTTGGCAGAACGCGCACGTAGATTTCTACCAAACGACGTGCTAAGCATGCCGATGCTGCTCTTTTTAGCACCCGCGCACGCATTTGTGCGAAAACGCGTTTTAAGCATGCACATGCATCTTTTGGTAGACGCGGATGAAGTTTTCTGCAAAACCACAAGATGTGCATGCAAATGGTGCTTTTTGCCGAACGCGCACGTGGATTTCTACCAAACGACGTGCTAAGCATGCCGATGCTGCTATTTTTAGCACCCGCGCACGCATTTGTGCGAAAACGCGGTTTAAGTATGCACATGCATCTTTTGGTAGATGCGGATGAAGTTTTCTGCAAAACCACAAGATGTGCATGCAAATGGTGCTTTTTGCAGAACGCGCACGTGGATTTCTACCAAGCGACGTGCTAAGCATGCCGATGCTGCTCTTTTTAGCACCCGCGCACGCATTTGTGCGAAAACGCGTTTTAAGCATGCACATGCATCTTTTGGTAGACGCGGATGAAGTTTTCTGCAAAACCACAAGATGTGCATGCAAATGGTGCTTTTTGCAGAACGCGCACGTGGATTTCTACGAAACAACGTGCTAAGCATGCCGATGCTGCTCTTTTTAGCACCCGCGCACGCATTTGTGCGAAAACGCGTTTTAAGCATGCACATGCATCTTTTGGTAGACGCGGATGAAGTTTTCTGCAAAACCACAAGATGTGCATGCAAATGGTGCTTTTTGCAGAACGCGCACGTGGATGTCTACCAAACGACGTGCTAAGCATGCCGATGCTGCTCTTTTTAGCACCCGCGCACGGATTTGTGCAAAAACGCGTTTTAAGCATGCACATGCATCTTTTGGTAGACGCGGATGAAGTTTTCTGCAAAACCACAAGATGTGCATGCAAATGGTGCTTTTGGCAGAACGCGCACGTGGATTTCTACCAAACGACGTGCTAAGCATGCCGATGCTGCTCTTTTTAGCACCCGCGCACGCATTTGTGCGAAAACGCGTTTTAAGCATGCACATGCATCTTTTGGTAGACGCGGATGAAGTTTTCTGCAAAACCACAAGATGTGCATGCAAATGGTGCTTTTTGCAGAACGCGCACGTGGATTTCTACCAAACGATGTGCTAAGCTTGCCGATGCTGCTCTTTTTAGCACCCGCGCACGGATTTGTGCGAAAACGCATTTTAAGCATGCACATGCATCTTTTGGTAGACGCGGATGAAGTTTTCTGCAAAACCACAAGATGTGCATGCAAATGGTGCTTTTGGCAGAACGCGCACGTGGATTTCTACCAAACGACGTGCTAAGCATGCCGATGCTGCTCTTTTTAGCACCCGCGCACGGATTTGTGCGAAAACGCGTTTTAAGCATGCACATGCATCTTTTGGTAGACGCGGAAAGTTTTCTGCAAAACCACAAGATGTGCATGCAAATGGTGCTTTTTGCAGAACGCGCACGTGGATTTCTACCAAACGACGTGCTAAGCATGCCGATGCTGCTCTTTTTAGCACCCGCGCACGGATTTGTGCGAAAACGCGTTTTAAGCATGCACATGCATCTTTTGGTAGACGCGGATGAAGTTTTCTGCAAAACCACAAGATGTGCATGCAAATGGTGCTTTTGGCAGAACGCGCACGTAGATTTCTACCAAACGACGTGCAAAGCATGCCGATGCTGCTCTTTTTAGCACCCGCGCATGCATTTGTGCGAAAACGCGTTTTAAGCATGCACATGCATCTTTTGGTAGACGCGGATGAAGTTTTCTGCAAAACCACAAGATGTGCATGCAAATGGTGCTTTTTGCAGAACGCGCACGTGGATTTCTACCAAACGACGTGCTAAGCATGCCGATGCTGCTCTTTTTAGCACCCGCGCACGCATTTGTGCGAAAACGCGTTTTAAGCATGCACATGCATCTTTTGGTAGACGCGGATGAAGTTTTCTGCAAAACCACAAGATGTGCATGCAAATGGTGCTTTTTGCAGAACGCGCTCGTGGATTTCTACCAAACGACGTGCTAAGCATGCCGATGCTGCTCTTTTTAGCACCCGCGCACGCATTTGTGCGAAAACGCGTTTTAAGCATGCACATGCATCTTTTGGTAGACGCGGATGAAGTTTTCTGCAAAACCACAAGATGTGCATGCAAATGGTGCTTTTTGCAGAACGCGCACGTGGATTTCTACCAAACGACGTGCTAAGCATGCCGATGCTGCTCTTTTTAGCACCCGCGCACGCATTTGTGCGAAAACGCGTTTTAAGCATGCACATGCATCTTTTGGTAGATGCGGATGAAGTTTTCTGCAAAACCACAAGATGTGCATGCAAATGGTGCTTTTTGCAGAAGGCGCTCGTGGATTTCTACCAAACGACGTGCTAAGCATGCCGATGCTGCTCTTTTTAGCACCCGCGCACGCATTTGTGCGAAAACACGTTTTAAGCATGCACATGCATCTTTTGGTAGACGTGGATGAAGTTTTCTGCAAAACCACAAGATGTGCATGCAAATGGTGCTTTTTGCAGAACGCGCACGTGGATTTCTACGAAACGACTTGCTAAGCATGCCGATGCTGCTCTTTTTAGCACCCGCGCACGGATTTTTGCGAAAACGCGTTTTAAGCATGCACATGCATCTTTTGGTAGACGCGGATGAAGTTTTCTGCAAAACCACAAGATGTGCATGCAAATGGTGCTTTTGGCAGAACGCGCACGTGGATTTCTACCAAACGACGTGCTAAGCATGCCGATGCTGCTCTTTTTAGCACCCGCGCACGCATTTGTGCGAAAACGCGTTTTAAGCATGCACATGCATCTTTTGGTAGACGCGGATGAAGTTTTCTGCAAAACCACAAGATGTGCATGCAAATGGTGCTTTTTGCAGAACGCGCACGTGGATTTCTACCAAACGACGTGCTAAGCATGCCGATGCTGCTATTTTTAGCACCCGCGCACGCATTTGTGCGAAAACGCGTTTTAAGCATGCACATGCATCTTTTGGTAGATGCGGATGAAGTTTTCTGCAAAACCACAAGATGTGCATGCCAAATGGTGCTTTTTGCAGAACGCGCACGTGGATTTCTACCAAACGACGTGCTAAGCATGCCGATGCTGCTCTTTTTAGCACCCGCGCACGCATTTGTGCGAAAACGCGTTTTAAGCATGCACATGCATCTTTTGGTAGACGCGGATGAAGTTTTCTGCAAAACCACAAGATGTGCATGCAAATGGTGCTTTTTGCAGAACGCGCACGTGGATTTCTACCAAACAACGTGCTAAGCATGCCGATGCTGCTCTTTTGAGCACCCGCGCACGCATTTGTGCGAAAACGCGTTTTAAGCATGCACATGCATCTTTTGGTAGACGCGGATGAAGTTTTCTGCAAAACCACAAGATGTGCATGCAAATGGTGCTTTTTGCAGAACGCGCACGTGGATTTCTACCAAACGACGTGCTAAGCATGCCGATGCTGCTCTTTTTAGCACCCGCGCACGGATTTGAGCGAAAACGCGTTTTAAGCATGCACATGCATCTTTTGGTAGACGCGGATGAAGTTTTCTGCAAAACCACAAGATGTGCATGCAAATGGTGCTTTTGGCAGAACGCGCACGTGGATTTCTACCAAACGACGTGTTAAGCATGCCGATGCTGCTCTTTTTAGCACCCGCGCACGCATTTGTGCGAAAACGCGTTTTAAGCATGCACATGCATCTTTTGGTAGACGCGGCTGAAGTTTTCTGCAAAACCACAAGATGTGCATGCAAATGGTGCTTTTTGCAGAACGCGCACGTGGATTTCTACCAAACGACGTGCTAAGCATGCCGATGCTGCTATGTTTAGCACCCGCGCACGCATTTGTGCGAAAACGCGTTTTAAGCATGCACATGCATCTTTTGGTAGATGCGGATGAAGTTTTCTGCAAAACCACAAGATGTGCATGCAAATGGTGCTTTTTGCAGAACGCGCACGTGGATTTCTACCAAACGACGTGCTAAGCATGCCGATGCTGCTCTTTTTAGCACCCGCGCACGCATTTGTGCGAAAACGCGTTTTAAGCATGCACATGCATCTTTTGGTAGACGCGGATGAAGTTTTCTGCAAAACCACAAGATGTGCATGCAAATGGTGCTTTTTGCAGAACGCGCACGTGGATTTCTACCAAACAACGTGCTAAGCATGCCGATGCTGCTCTTTTTAGCACCCGCGCACGCATTTGTGCGAAAACGCGTTTTAAGCATGCACATGCATCTTTTGGTAGACGCGGATGAAGTTTTCTGCAAAACCACAAGATGTGCATGCAAATGGTGCTTTTTGCAGAACGCGCACGTGGATTTCTACCAAACGACGTGCTAAGCATGCCGATGCTGCTCTTTTTAGCACCCGCGCACGGATTTGAGCGAAAACGCGTTTTAAGCATGCACATGCATCTTTTGGTAGACGCGGATGAAGTTTTCTGCAAAACCACAAGATGTGCATGCAAATGGTGCTTTTGGCAGAACGCGCACGTGCATTTCTACCAAACGACGTGTTAAGCATGCCGATGCTGCTCTTTTTAGCACCCGCGCACGCATTTGTGCGAAAACGCGTTTTAAGCATGCACATGCATCTTTTGGTAGACGCGGCTGAAGTTTTCTGCAAAACCACAAGATGTGCATGCAAATGGTGCTTTTTGCAGAACGCGCACGTGGATTTCTACCAAACGACGTGCTAAGCATGCCGATGCTGCTCTTTTTAGCACCCGCGCACGGATTTGTGCGAAAACGCGTTTTAAGCATGCACATGCATCTTTTGGTAGACGCGGATGAAGTTTTCTGCAAAACCACAAGATGTGCATGCAAATGGTGCTTTTTGCAGAACGCGCACGTGGATTTCTACCAAACGACGTGCTAAGCAAGCCGATGCTGCTCTTTTTAGCACCCGCGCACGCATTTGTGCGAAAACGCGTTTTAAGCATGCACATGCATCTTTTGGTAGACGCGGATGAAGTTTTCTGCAAAACCACAAGATGTGCATGCAAATGGTGCTTTTTGCAGAACGCGCACGTGGATTTCTACCAAACAACGTGCTAAGCATGCCGATGCTGCTCTTTTTAGCACCCGCGCACGCATTTGTGCGAAAACGCGTTTTAAGCATGCACATGCATCTTTTGGTAGACGCGGATGAAGTTTTCTGCAAAACCACAAGATGTGCATGCAAACGGTGCTTTTTGCAGAACGCCATGTGGATTTCTACCAAACGACGTGCTAAGCATGCCGATGCTGCTCTTTTTAGCACCCGCGCACGGATTTGTGCGAAAACGCGTTTTAAGCATGCACATGCATCTTTTGGTAGACGCGGATGAAGTTTTCTGCAAAACCACAAGATGTGCATGCAAATGGTGCTTTTGGCAGAACGCGCACGTGGATTTCTACCAAACGACGTGCTAAGCATGCCGATGCTGCTCTTTTTAGCACCCGCGCACGCATTTGTGCGAAAACGCGTTTTAAGCATGCACATGCATCTTTTGGTAGACGCGGATGAAGTTTTCTGCAAAACCACAAGATGTGCATGCAAATGGTGCTTTTTGCAGAACGCGCTCGTGGATTTCTACCAAACGACGTGCTAAGCATGCCGATGCTGCTCTTTTTAGCACCCGCGCACGCATTTGTGCGAAAACGCGTTTTAAGCATGCACATGCATCTTTTGGTAGACGCGGATGAAGTTTTCTGCAAAACCACAAGATGTGCATGCAAATGGTGCTTTTGACAGAACGCGCACGTGGACTTCTACCAAACGACGTGCTAAGCATGCCGATGCTGCTCTTTTTAGCACCCGCGCACGCATTTGTGCGAAAACGCGTTTTAAGCATGCACATGCATCTTTTGGTAGACGCGGATGAAGTTTTCTGCAAAACCACAATATCTGCATGCAAATGGTGCTTTTTGCAGAACGCGCTCGTGGATTTCTACCAAACGACGTGCTAAGCATGCCGATGCTGCTCTTTTTAGCACCCGCGCACGCATTTGTGCGAAAACGCGTTTTAAGCATGCACATGCATCTTTTGGTAGACGCGGATGAAGTTTTCTGCAAAACCACAAGATATGCATGCAAATGGTGCTTTTGGCAGAACGCGCACGTGGATTTCTACCAAACGACGTGCTAAGCATGCCGATGCTGCTCTTTTTAGCACCCGCGCACGCATTTGTGCGAAAACGCGTTTTAAGCATGCACTTGCATCTTTTGGTAGACGCGGATGAAGTTTTCTGCAAAACCAAAATATCTGCATGCAAATGGTGCTTTTTGCAGAACGCGCTCGTGGATTTCTACCAAACGACGTGCTAAGCATGCCGATGCTGCTCTTTTTAGCACCCGCGCACGCATTTGTGCGAAAACGCGTTTTAAGCATGCACATGCATCTTTTGGTAGACGCGGATGAAGTTTTCTGCAAAACCACAATATGTGCATGCAAATGGTGCTTTTTGCAGAACGCGCACGTGGATTTCTACCAAACGACGTGCTAAGCATGCCGATGCTGCTCTTTTTAGCACCCGCGCACGGATTTGTGCGAAAACGCGTTTTAAGCATGCACATGCATCTTTTGGTAGACGCGGATGAAGTTTTCTGCAAAACCACAAGATGTGCATGCAAATGGTGCTTTTGGCAGAACGCGCACGTAGATTTCTACCAAACGACGTGCTAAGCATGCCGATGCTGCTCTTTTTAGCACCCGCGCACGCATTTGTGCGAAAACGCGTTTTAAGCATGCACATGCATCTTTTGGTAGACGCGGATGAAGTTTTCTGCAAAACCACAAGATGTGCATGCAAATGGTGCTTTTTGCAGAACGCGCACGTGGATTTCTACCAAACGACGTGCTAAGCATGCCGATGCTGCTATTTTTAGCACCCGCGCACGCATTTGTGCGAAAACGCGTTTTAAGCATGCACATGCATCTTTTGGTAGATGCGGATGAAGTTTTCTGCAAAACCACAAGATGTGCATGCAAATGGTGCTTTTTGCAGAACGCGCACGTGGATTTCTACCAAACGACGTGCTAAGCATGCCGATGCTGCTCTTTTTAGCACCCGCGCACGCATTTGTGCGAAAACGCGTTTTAAGCATGCACATGCATCTTTTGGTAGACGCGGATGAAGTTTTCTGCAAAACCACAAGATGTGCATGCAAATGGTGCTTTTTGCAGAACGCGCACGTGGATTTCTACCAAACGACGTGCTAAGCATGCCGATGCTGCTCTTTTTAGCACCCGCGCACGGATTTGTGCGAAAACGCGTTTTAAGCATGCACATGCATCTTTTGGTAGACGCGGATGAAGTTTTCTGCAAAACCACAAGATGTGCATGCAAATGGTGCTTTTGGCAGAACGCGCACGTGGATTTCTACCAAACGACGTGTTAAGCATGCCGATGCTGCTCTTTTTAGCACCCGCGCACGCATTTGTGCGAAAACGCGTTTTAAGCATGCACATGCATCTTTTGGTAGACGCGGATGAAGTTTTCTGCAAAACCAAAAGATGTGCATGCAAATGGTGCTTTTTGCAGAACGCGCACGTGGATTTCTACCAAACGACGTGCTAAGCATGCCGATGCTGCTCTTTTTAGCACCCGCGCACGGATTTGTGCGAAAACGCGTTTTAAGCATGCACATGCATCTTTTGGTAGACGCGGATGAAGTTTTCTGCAAAACCACAAGATGTGCATGCAAATGGTGCTTTTTGCAGAACGCGCACGTGGATTTCTACCAAACGACGTGCTAACCATGCCGATGCTGCTATTTTTAGCACCCGCGCACGCATTTGTGCGAAAACGCGTTTTAAGCATGCACATGCATCTTTTGGTAGACGCGGATGAAGTTTTCTGCAAAACCACAAGATGTGCATGCAAATGGTGCTTTTTGCAGAACGCGCACGTGGATTTCTACCAAACGACGTGCTAAGCATGCCGATGCTGCTCTTTTTAGCACCCGCGCACGCATTTGTGCGAAAACGCGTTTTAAGCATGCACATGCATCTTTTGGTAGACGCGGATGAAGTTTTCTGCAAAACCACAAGATGTGCATGCAAATGGTGCTTTTTGCAGAACGCGCACGTGGATTTCTACCAAACAACGTGCTAAGCATGCCGATGCTGCTCTTTTTAGCACCCGCGCACGCATTTGTGCGAAAACGCGTTTTAAGCATGCACATGCATCTTTTGGTAGACGCGGATGAAGTTTTCTGCAAAACCACAAGATGTGCATGCAAATCGTGCTTTTTGCAGAACGCGCACGTGGATTTCTACCAAACGACGTGCTAAGCATGCCGATGCTGCTCTTTTTAGCACCCGCGCACGGATTTGTGCGAAAACGCGTTTTAAGCATGCACATGCATCTTTTGGTAGACGCGGATGAAGTTTTCTGCAAAACCACAAGATGTGCATGCAAATGGTGCTTTTGGCAGAACGCGCACGTGGATTTCTACCAAACGACGTGCTAAGCATGCCGATGCTGCTCTTTTTAGCACCCGCGCACGCATTTGTGCGAAAACGCGTTTTAAGCATGCACATGCATCTTTTGGTAGACGCGGATGAAGTTTTCTGCAAAACCACAAGATGTGCATGCAAATGGTGCTTTTTGCAGAACGCGCTCGTGGATTTCTACCAAACGACGTGCTAAGCATGCCGATGCTGCTCTTTTTAGCACCCGCGCACGCATTTGTGCGAAAACGCTTTTTAAGCATGCACATGCATCTTTTGGTAGACGCGGATGAAGTTTTCTGCAAAACCACAAGATGTGCATGCAAATGGTGCTTTTTGCAGAACGCGCACGTGGATTTCTACCAAACGACGTGCTAAGCTTGCCGATGCTGCTCTTTTTAGCACCCGCGCACGGATTTGTGCGAAAACGCGTTTTAAGCATGCACATGCATTTTTTCGTAGACGCGGATGAAGTTTTCTGCAAAACCACAAGATGTGCATGCAAATGGTGCTTTTGGCAGAACGCGCACGTGGATTTCTACCAAACGACGTGCTAAGCATGCCGATGCTGCTCTTTTTAGCACTCGCGCATGCATTTGTGCGAAAACGCGTTTTAAGCATGCACATGCATCTTTTGGTAGACGCGGATGAAGTTTTCTGCAAAACCACAAGATGTGCATGCAAATGGTGCTTTTTGCAGAACGCGCACGTGGATTTCTACCAAACGACGTGCTAAGCATGCCGATGCTGCTCTTTTTAGCACCCGCGCACGGATTTGTGCGAAAACGCGTTTTAAGCATGCACATGCATCTTTTGGTAGACGCGGATGAAGTTTTCTGCAAAACCACAAGATGTGCATGCAAATGGTGCTTTTGGCAGAACGCGCACGTGGATTTCTACCAAACGACGTGCTAAGCATGCCGATGCTGCTCTTTTTAGCACGCGCGCACGCATTTGTGCGAAAACGCGTTTTAAGCATGCACATGCATCTTTTGGTAGACGCGGATGAAGTTTTCTGCAAAACCACAAGATGTGCATGCAAATGGTGCTTTTTGCAGAACGCGCACGTGGATTTCTACCAAACGACGTGCTAAGCTTGCCGATGCTGCTCTTTTTAGCACCCGCGCACGGATTTGTGCGAAAACGCGTTTTAAGCATGCACATGCATTTTTTGGTAGACGCGGATGAAGTTTTCTGCAAAACCACAAGATGTGCATGCAAATGGTGCTTTTGGCAGAACGCGCACGTGGATTTCTACCAAACGACGTGCTAAGCATGCCGATGCTGCTCTTTTTAGCACTCGCGCATGCATTTGTGCGAAAACGCGTTTTAAGCATGCACATGCATCTTTTGGTAGACGCGGATGAAGTTTTCTGCAAAACCACAAGATGTGCATGCAAATGGTGCTTTTTGCAGAACGCGCACGTGGATTTCTACCAAACGACGTGCTAAGCATGCCGATGCTGCTCTTTTTAGCACCCGCGCACGGATTTGTGCGAAAACGCGTTTTAAGCATGCACATGCATCTTTTGGTAGACGCGGATGAAGTTTTCTGCAAAACCACAAGATGTGCATGCAAATGGTGCTTTTGGCAGAACGCGCGCGTGGATTTCTACCAAACGACGTGCTAAGCATGCCGATGCTGCTCTTTTTAGCACCCGCGCACGCATTTGTGCGAAAACGCGTTTTAAGCATGCACATGCATCTTTTGGTAGACGCGGATGAAGTTTTCTGCAAAACCACAAGATGTGCATGCAAATGGTGCTTTTTGCAGAACGCGCACGTGGATTTCTACCAAACGACGTGCTAAGCATGCCGATGCTGCTATTTTTAGCATCCGCGCACGCATTTGTGCGAAAACGCGTTTTAAGCATGCACATGCATCTTTTGGTAGACGCGGATGAAGTTTTCTGCAAAACCACAAGATGTGCATGCAAATGGTGCTTTTTGCAGAACGCGCACGTGGATTTCTACCAAACGACGTGCTAAGCATGCCGATGCTGCTCTTTTTAGCACCCGCGCACGCATTTGTGCGAAAACGCGTTTTAAGCATGCACATGCATCTTTTGGTAGACGCGGATGAAGTTTTCTGCAAAACCACAAGATGTGCATGCAAATGGTGCTTTTGGCAGAACGCGCACGTGGATTTCTACCAAACGACGTGCTAAGCATGCCGATGCTGCTCTTTTTAGCACCCGCGCACGCATTTGTGCGAAAACGCGTTTTAAGCATGCACATGCATCTTTTGGTAGACGCGGATGAAGTTTTCTGCAAAACCACAAGATGTGCATGCAAATGGTGCTTTTTGCAGAACGCGCTCGTGGATTTATACCAAACGACGTGCTAAGCATGCCGATGCTGCTCTTTTTAGCACCCGCGCACGCATTTGTGCGAAAATGCGTTTTAAGCATGCACATGCCTCTTTTGGTAGACGCGGATGAAGTTTTCTGCAAAACCACAAGATGTGCATGCAAATGGTGCTTTTTGCAGAACGCGCACGTGGATTTCTACCAAACGACGTGCTAAGCATGCCGATGCTGCTATTTTTAGCACCCGCGCACGCATTTGTGCGAAAACGCGTTTTAAGCATGCACATGCATCTTTTGGTAGACGCGGATGAAGTTTTCTGCAAAACCACAAGATGTGCATGCAAATGGTGCTTTTTGCAGAACGCGCACGTGGATTTCTACCAAACGACGTGCTAAGCATGCCGATGCTGCTCTTTTTAGCACCCGCGCACGGATTTGTGCGAAAACGCGTTTTAAGCATGCACATGCATCTTTTGGTAGACGCGGATGAAGTTTTCTGCAAAACCACAAGATGTGCATGCAAATGGTGCTTTTGGCAGAACGCGCACGTGGATTTCTACCAAACGACGTGCTAAGCATGCCGATGCTGCTCTTTTTAGCACCCGCGCACGCATTTGTGCGAAAACGCGTTTTAAGCATGCACATGCATCTTTTGGTAGACGCGGATGAAGTTTTCTGCAAAACCACAAGATGTGCATGCAAATGGTGCTTTTTGCAGAACGCGCTCGTGGATTTATACCAAACGACGTGCTAAGCATGCCGATGCTGCTCTTTTTAGCACCCGCGCACGCATTTGTGCGAAAACGCGTTTTAAGCATGCACATGCATCTTTTGGTAGACGCGGATGAAGTTTTCTGTAAAACCACAAGATGTGCATGCAAATGGTGCTTTTTGCAGAACGCGCACGTGGATTTCTACCAAACGACGTGCTAAGCATGCCGATGCTGCTCTTTTTAGCACCCGCGCACGGATTTGTGCGAAAACGCGTTTTAAGCATGCACATGCATCTTTTGGTAGACGCGGATGAAGTTTTCTGCAAAACCACAAGATGTGCATGCAAATGGTGCTTTTGGCAGAACGCGCACGTAGATTTCTACCAAACGACGTGCTAAGCATGCCGATGCTGCTCTTTTTAGCACCCGCGCACGCATTTGTGCGAAAACGCGTTTTAAGCATGCACATGCATCTTTTGGTAGACGCGGATGAAGTTTTCTGCAAAACCACAAGATGTGCATGCAAATGGTGCTTTTTGCAGAACGCTCACGTGGATTTCTACCAAACGACGTGCTAAGCATGCCGATGCTGCTATTTTTAGCACCCGCGCACGCATTTGTGCGAAAACGCGTTTTAAGCATGCACATGCATCTTTTGGTAGACGCGGATGAAGTTTTCTGCAAAACCACAAGATGTGCATGCAAATGGTGCTTTTGGCAGAACGCGCACGTGGATTTCTACCAAACGACGTGCTAAGCATGCCGATGCTGCTCTTTTTAGCACCCGCGCACGCATTTGTGCGAAAACGCGTTTTAAGCATGCACATGCATCTTTTGGTAGACGCGGATGAAGTTTTCTGCAAAACCACAAGATGTGCATGCAAATGGTGCTTTTTGCAGAACGCGCACGTGGATTTCTACCAAACGACGTGCTAAGCATGCCGATGCTGCTATTTTTAGCACCCGCGCACGCATTTGTGCGAAAACGCGTTTTAAGCATGCACATGCATCTTTTGGTAGACGCGGATGAAGTTTTCTGCAAAACCACAAGATGTGCATGCAAATGGTGCTTTTTGCAGGACGCGCCCGTGGATTTCTACCAAACGACGTCCTAAGCATGCCGATGCTGCTCTTTTTAGCACCCGCGCACGGATTTGTGCGAACACGCGTTTTAAGCATGCACATGCATCTTTTGGTAGACGCGGATGAAGTTTTCTGCAAAACCCCAAGATGTGCATGCAAATGGTGCTTTTGGCAGAACGCGCACGTGGATTTCTACCAAACGACGTGCTAAGCATGCCGATGCTGCTCTTTTTAGCACCCGCGCACGCATTTGTGCGAAAACGCGTTTTAAGCATGCACGTGCATCTTTTGGTAGACGCGGATGAAGTTTTCTGCAAAACCACAAGATGTGCATGCAAATGGTGCTTTTTGCAGAACGCGCACGTGGATTTCTACCAAACGACGTGCTAAGCATGCCGATGCTGCTCTTTTTAGCACCCGCGCACGGATTTGTGCGAAAACGCGTTTTAAGCATGCACATGCATCTTTTGGTAGACGCGGATGAAGTTTTCTGCAAAACCACAAGATGTGCATGCAAATGGTGCTTTTGGCAGAACGCGCACGTGGATTTCTACCAAACGACGTGCTAAGCATGCCGATGCTGCTCTTTTTAGCACCCGCGCACGCATTTGTGCGAAAACGCGTTTTAAGCATGCACATGCATCTTTTGGTAGACGCGGATGAAGTTTTCTGCAAAACCACAAGATGTGCATGCAAATGGTGCTTTTTGCAGAACGCGCTCGTGGATTTATACCAAACGACGTGCTAAGCATGCCGATGCTGCTCTTTTTAGCACTCGCGCACGGATTTGTGCGAAAACGCGTTTTAAGCATGCACATGCATCTTTTGGTAGACGCGGATGAAGTTTTCTGCAAAACCACAAGATGTGCATGCAAATGGTGCTTTTTGCAGAACGCGCACGTGGATTTCTACCAAACGACGTGCTAAACATGCCGATGCTGCTCTTTTTAGCACTCGCGCACGGATTTGTGCGAAAACGCGTTTTAAGCATGCACATGCATCTTTTGGTAGACGCGGATGAAGTTTTCTGCAAAACCACAAGATGTGCATGCAAATGGTGCTTTTGGCAGAACGCGCACGTGGATTTCTACCAAACGACGTGCTAAGCATGCCGATGCTGCTCTTTTTAGCACCCGCGCACGCATTTGTGCGAAAACGCGTTTTAAGCATGCACATGCATCTTTTGGTAGACGCGGATGAAGTTTTCTGCAAAACCACAAGATGTGCATGCAAATGGTGCTTTTTGCAGAACGCGCTCGTGGATTTCTACCAAACGACGTGCTAAGCATGCCGATGCTGCTCTTTTTAGCACCCGCGCACGCATTTGTGCGAAAACGCGTTTTAAGCATGCACATGCATCTTTTGGTAGACGCGGATAAGGTTTTCTGCAAAACCACAAGATGTGCATGCAAATGGTGCTTTTTGTAGAAAGCGCACGTGGATTTCTACCAAACGACGTGCTAAGCATGCCGATGCTGCTCTTTTTAGCACCCGCGCACGGATTTGTGCGAAAACGCGTTTTAAGCATGCACATGCATCTTTTGGTAGACGCGGATGAAGTTTTCTGCAAAACCACAAGATGTGCATGCAAATGGTGCTTTTTGCAGAACGCGCTCGTGGATTTCTACCAAACGACGTGCTAAGCATGCCGATGCTGCTCTTTTTAGCACCCGCGCACGCATTTGTGCGAAAACGCGTTTTAAGCATGCACATGCATCTTTTGGTAGACGCGGATAAGGTTTTCTGCAAAACCACAAGATGTGCATGCAAATGGTGCTTTTTGCAGAACGCGCACGTGGATTTCTACCAAACGACGTGCTAAGCATGCCGATGCTGCTCTTTTTAGCACCCGCGCACGGATTTGTGCGAAAACGCGTTTTAAGCATGCACATGCATCTTTTGGTAGACGCGGATGAAGTTTTCTGCAAAACCACAAGATGTGCATGCAAATGGTGCTTTTGGCAGAACGCGCACGTGGATTTCTACCAAACGACGTGCTAAGCATGCCGATGCTGCTCTTTTTAGCACCCGCGCACGCATTTGTGCGAAAACGCGTTTTAAGCATGCACATGCATCTTTTGGTAGACGCGGATGAAGTTTTCTGCGAAACCACAAGATGTGCATGCAAATGGTGCTTTTGGCAGAACGCGCACGTGGATTTCTACCAAACGACGTGCTAAGCATGCCGATGCTGCTCTTTTTAGCACCCGCGCACGCATTTGTGCGAAAACGCGTTTTAAGCATGCACATGCATCTTTTGGTAGACGCGGATGAAGTTTTCTGCAAAACCACAAGATGTGCATGCAAATGGTGCTTTTTGCAGAACGCGCTCGTGGATTTATACCAAACGACGTGCTAAGCATGCCGATGCTGCTCTTTTTAGCACCCGCGCACGCATTTGTGCGAAAACGCGTTTTAAGCATGCACATGCATCTTTTGGTAGACGCGGATGAAGTTTTCTGCAAAACCACAAGATGTGCATGCAAATGGTGCTTTTTGCAGAACGCGCACGTGGATTTCTACCAAACAACGTGCTAAGCATGCCGATGCTGCTCTTTTTAGCACCCGCGCACGCATTTGTGCGAAAACGCGTTTTAAGCATGCACATGCATCTTTTGGTAGACGCGGATGAAGTTTTCTGCAAAACCACAAGATGTGCATGCAAATGGTGCTTTTTGCAGAACGCGCACGTGGATTTCTACCAAACGACGTGCTAAGCATGCCGATGCTGCTCTTTTTAGCACCCGCGCACGCATTTGTGCGAAAACGCGTTTTAAGCATGCACATGCATCTTTTGGTAGACGCGGATGAAGTTTTCTGCAAAACCACAAGATGTGCATGCAAATGGTGCTTTTTGCAGAACGCGCACGTGGATTTCTACCAAACGACGTGCTAAGCATGCCGATGCTGCTATTTTTAGCACCCGCGCACGCATTTGTGCGAAAACGCGTTTTAAGCATGCACATGCATCTTTTGGTAGACGCGGATGAAGTTTTCTGCAAAACCACAAGATGTGCATGCAAATGGTGCTTTTTGCAGAACGCGCACGTGGATTTCTACCAAACGACGTCCTAAGCATGCCGATGCTGCTCTTTTTAGGACCCGCGCACGCATTTGTGCGAAAACGCGTTTTAAGCATGCACATGCATCTTTTGGTAGACGCGGATAAGGTTTTCTGCAAAACCACAAGATGTGCATGCAAATGGTGCTTTTTGCAGAACGCGCACGTGGATTTCTACCAAACGACGTGCTAAGCATGCCGATGCTGCTCTTTTTAGCACCCGCGCACGGATTTGTGCGAAAACGCGTTTTAAGCATGCACATGCATCTTTTGGTAGACGCGGATGAAGTTTTCTGCAAAACCACAAGATGTGCATGCAAATGGTGCTTTTGGCAGAACGCGCACGTGGATTTCTACCAAACGACGTGCTAAGCATGCCGATGCTGCTCTTTTTAGCACCCGCGCACGCATTTGTGCGAAAACGCGTTTTAAGCATGCACATGCATCTTTTGGTAGACGCGGATGAAGTTTTCTGCGAAACCACAAGATGTGCATGCAAATGGTGCTTTTGTCAGAACGCGCACGTGGATTTCTACCAAACGACGTGCTAAGCATGCCGATGCTGCTCTTTTTAGCACCCGCGCACGCATTTGTGCGAAAACGCGTTTTAAGCATGCACATGCATCTTTTGGTAGACGCGGATGAAGTTTTCTGCAAAACCACAAGATGTGCATGCAAATGGTGCTTTTTGCAGAACGCGCTCGTGGATTTATACCAAACGACGTGCTAAGCATGCCGATGCTGCTCTTTTTAGCACCCGCGCACGCATTTGTGCGAAAACGCGTTTTAAGCATGCACATGCATCTTTTGGTAGACGCGGATGAAGTTTTCTGCAAAACCACAAGATGTGCATGCAAATGGTGCTTTTTGCAGAACGCGCACGTGGATTTCTACCAAACAACGTGCTAAGCATGCCGATGCTGCTCTTTTTAGCACCCGCGCACGCATTTGTGCGAAAACGCGTTTTAAGCATGCACATGCATCTTTTGGTAGACGCGGATGAAGTTTTCTGCAAAACCACAAGATGTGCATGCAAATGGTGCTTTTTGCAGAACGCGCACGTGGATTTCTACCAAACGACGTGCTAAGCATGCCGATGCTGCTCTTTTTAGCACCCGCGCACGCATTTGTGCGAAAACGCGTTTTAAGCATGCACATGCATCTTTTGGTAGACGCGGATGAAGTTTTCTGCAAAACCACAAGATGTGCATGCAAATGGTGCTTTTTGCAGAACGCGCACGTGGATTTCTACCAAACGACGTGCTAAGCATGCCGATGCTGCTATTTTTAGCACCCGCGCACGCATTTGTGCGAAAACGCGTTTTAAGCATGCACATGCATCTTTTGGTAGACGCGGATGAAGTTTTCTGCAAAACCACAAGATGTGCATGCAAATGGTGCTTTTTGCAGAACGCGCACGTGGATTTCTACCAAACGACGTCCTAAGCATGCCGATGCTGCTCTTTTTAGCACCCGCGCACGGATTTGTGCGAAAACGCGTTTTAAGCATGCACATGCATCTTTTGGTAGACGCGGATGAAGTTTTCTGCAAAACCAC
Source organism: Dermacentor andersoni (assembly GCF_023375885.2). Classification (NCBI taxonomy): domain Eukaryota; kingdom Metazoa; phylum Arthropoda; class Arachnida; order Ixodida; family Ixodidae; genus Dermacentor; species Dermacentor andersoni. The sequence goes on along the minus strand of NW_027314856.1, from coordinate 83,073 downwards.
AAGATGTGCATGCAAATGGTGCTTTTGGCAGAACGCGCACGTGGATTTCTACCAAACGACGTGCTAAGCATGCCGATGCTGCTCTTTTTAGCACCCGCGCACGCATTTGTGCGAAAACGCGTTTTAAGCATGCACATGCATCTTTTGGTAGACGCGGATGAAGTTTTCTGCAAAACCACAAGATGTGCATGCAAATGGTGCTTTTTGCAGAACGCGCTCGTGGATTTCTACCAAACGACGTGCTAAGCATGCCGATGCTGCTCTTTTTAGCACCCGCGCACGCATTTGTGCGAAAACGCGTTTTAAGCATGCACATGCATCTTTTGGTAGACGCGGATAAGGTTTTCTGCAAAACCACAAGATGTGCATGCAAATGGTGCTTTTTGCAGAACGCGCACGTGGATTTCTACCAAACGACGTGCTAAGCATGCCGATGCTGCTCTTTTTAGCACCCGCGCACGGATATGTGCGAAAACGCGTTTTAAGCATGCACATGCATCTTTTGGTAGACGCGGATGAAGTTTTCTGCAAAACCACAAGATGTGCATGCAAATGGTGCTTTTGGCAGAACGCGCACGTGGATTTCTACCAAACGACGTGCTAAGCATGCCGATGCTGCTCTTTTTAGCACCCGCGCACGCATTTGTGCGAAAACGCGTTTTAAGCATGCACATGCATCTTTTGGTAGACGCGGATGAAGTTTTCTGCGAAACCACAAGATGTGCATGCAAATGGTGCTTTTGGCAGAACGCGCACGTGGATTTCTACCAAACGACGTGCTAAGCATGCCGATGCTGCTCTTTTTAGCACCCGCGCACGCATTTGTGCGAAAACGCGTTTTAAGCATGCGCATGCATCTTTTGGTAGACGCGGATGAAGTTTTCTGCAAAACCACAAGATGTGCATGCAAATGGTGCTTTTTGCAGAACGCGCACGTGGATTTCTACCAAACGACGTGCTAAGCATGCCGATGCTGCTATTTTTAGCACCCGCGCACGCATTTGTGCGAAAACGCGTTTTAAGCATGCACATGCATCTTTTGGTACACGCGGATTAAGTTTTCTGCAAAACCACAAGATGTGCATGCAAATGGTGCTTTTTGCAGAACGCGCACGTGGATTTCTACCAAACGACGTGCTAAGCATGCCGATGCTGCTCTTTTTAGCACCCGCGCACGCATTTGTACGAAAACGCGTTTTACGTATGCACATGCATCTTTTGGTAGACGCGGATGAAGTTTTCTGCAAAACCACAAGATGTGCATGCAAATGGTGCTTTTGGCAGAACGCGCACGTGGATTCCTACCAAACGACGTGCTAAGCATGCCGATGCTGCTCTTTTTAGCACCCGCGCACGCATTTGTGCGAAAACGCGTTTTAAGCATGCACATGCATCTTTTGGTAGACGCGGATGAAGTTTTCTGCAAAACCACAAGATGTGCATGCAAATGGTGCTTTTGGCAGAACGCGCACGTGGATTTCTACCAAACGACGTGCTAAGCATGCCGATGCTGCTCTTTTTAGCACCCGCGCACGCATTTGTGCGAAAACGCGTTTTAAGCATGCACATGCATCTTTTGGTAGACGCGGATGAAGTTTTCTGCAAAACCACAAGATGTGCATGCAAATGGTGCTTTTTGCAGAACGCGCTCGTGGATTTATACCAAACGACGTGCTAAGCATGCCGATGCTGCTCTTTTTAGGACCCGCGCACGCATTTGTGCGAAAACGCGTTTTAAGCATGCACATGCATCTTTTGGTAGACGCGGATGAAGTTTTCTGCAAAACCACAAGATGTGCATGCAAATGGTGCTTTTTGCAGAACGCGCACGTGGATTTCTACCAAACGACGTGCTAAGCATGCCGATGCTGCTCTTTTTAGCACCCGCGCACGGATTTGTGCGAAAACGCGTTTTAAGCATGCACATGCATCTTTTGGTAGACGCGGATGAAGTTTTCTGCAAAACCACAAGATGTGCATGCAAATGGTGCTTTTTGCAGAACGCGCACGTGGATTTCTACCAAACGACGTGCTAAGCATGCCGATGCTGCTATTTTTAGCACCCGCGCACGCATTTGTGCGAAAACGCGTTTTAAGCATGCACATGCATCTTTTGGTAGACGCGGATGAAGTTTTCTGCAAAACCACAAGATGTGCATGCAAATGGTGCTTTTGGCAGAACGCGCACGTGGATTTCTACCAAACGACGTGCTAAGCATGCCGATGCTGCTCTTTTTAGCACCCGCGCACGCATTTGTGCGAAAACGCGTTTTAAGCATGCACATGCATCTTTTGGTAGACGCGGTTGAAGTTTTCTGCAAAACCACAAGATGTGCATGCAAATGGTGCTTTTTGCAGAACGCGCACGTGGATTTCTACCAAACGACGTGCTAAGCATGCCGATGCTGCTATTTTTAGCACCCGCGCACGCATTTGTGCGAAAACGCGTTTTAAGCATGCACATGCATCTTTTGGTAGACGCGGATGAAGTTTTCTGCAAAACCACAAGATGTGCATGCAAATGGTGCTTTTTGCAGAACGCGCACGTGGATTTCTACCAAACGACGTCCTAAGCATGCCGATGCTGCTCTTTTTAGCACCCGCGCACGGATTTGTGCGAAAACGCGTTTTAAGCATGCACATGCATCTTTTGGTAGACGCGGATGAAGTTTTCTGCAAAACCACAAGATGTGCATGCAAATGGTGCTTTTGGCAGAACGCGCACGTGGATTTCTACCAAACGACGTGCTAAGCATGCCGATGCTGCTCTTTTTAGCACCCGCGCAGGCATTTGTGCGAAAACGCGTTTTAAGCATGCACATGCGTCTTTTGGTAGACGCGGATGAAGTTTTCTGCAAAACCACAAGCTGTGCATGCAAATGGTGCTTTTTGCAGAACGCGCTCGTGGATTTCTACCAAACGACGTGCTAAGCATGCCGATGCTGCTCTTTTTAGCACCCGCGCACGCATTTGTGCGAAAACGCGTTTTAAGCATGCACATGCATCTTTTGGTAGACGCGGATGAAGTTTTCTGCAAAACCACAAGATGTGCATGCAAATGGTGCTTTTGGCAGAACGCGCACGTGGATTTCTACCAAACGACGTGCTAAGCATGCCGATGCTGCTCTTTTTAGCACCCGCGCAGGCATTTGTGCGAAAACGCGTTTTAAGCATGCACATGCATCTTTTGGTAGACGCGGATGAAGCTTTCTGCAAAACCACAAGATGTGCATGCAAATGGTGCTTTTTGCAGAACGCGCTCGTGGATTTCTACCAAACGACGTGCTAAGCATGCCGATGCTGCTCTTTTTAGCACCCGCGCACGCATTTGTGCGAAAACGCGTTTTAAGCATGCACATGCATCTTTTGGTAGACGCGGATAAGGTTTTCTGCAAAACCACAAGATGTGCATGCAAATGGTGCTTTTTGCAGAACGCGCACGTGGATTTCTACCAAACGACGTGCTAAGCATGCCGATGCTGCTCTTTTTAGCACCCGCGCACGGATTTGTGCGAAAACGCGTTTTAAGCATGCACATGCATCTTTTGGTAGACGCGGATGAAGTTTTCTGCAAAACCACAAGATGTGCATGCAAATGGTGCTTTTGGCAGAACGCGCACGTGGATTTCTACCAAACGACGTGCTAAGCATGCCGATGCTGCTCTTTTTAGCACCCGCGCACGCATTTGTGCGAAAACGCGTTTTAAGCATGCACATGCATCTTTTGGTAGACGCGGATGAAGTTTTCTGCGAAACCACAAGATGTGCATGCAAATGGTGCTTTTGGCAGAACGCGCACGTGGATTTCTACCAAACGACGTGCTAAGCATGCCGATGCTGCTCTTTTTAGCACCCGCGCACGCATTTGTGCGAAAACGCGTTTTAAGCATGCGCATGCATCTTTTGGTAGACGCGGATGAAGTTTTCTGCAAAACCACAAGATGTGCATGCAAATGGTGCTTTTTGCAGAACGCGCACGTGGATTTCTACCAAACGACGTGCTAAGCATGCCGATGCTGCTATTTTTAGCACCCGCGCACGCATTTGTGCGAAAACGCGTTTTAAGCATGCACATGCATCTTTTGGTAGACGCGGATTAAGTTTTCTGCAAAACCACAAGATGTGCATGCAAATGGTGCTTTTTGCAGAACGCGCACGTGGATTTCTACCAAACGACGTGCTAAGCATGCCGATGCTGCTCTTTTTAGCACCCGCGCACGCATTTGTACGAAAACGCGTTTTACGCATGCACATGCATCTTTTGGTAGACGCGGATGAAGTTTTCTGCAAAACCACAAGATGTGCATGCAAATGGTGCTTTTGGCAGAACGCGCACGTGGATTTCTACCAAACGACGTGCTAAGCATGCCGATGCTGCTCTTTTTAGCACCCGCGCACGCATTTGTGCGAAAACGCGTTTTATGCATGCACATGCATCTTTTGGTAGACGCGGATGAAGTTTTCTGCAAAACCACAAGATGTGCATGCAAATGGTGCTTTTTGCAGAACGCGCTCGTGGATTTCTACCAAACGACGTGCTAAGCATGCCGATGCTGCTCTTTTTAGCACCCGCGCACGCATTTGTGCGAAAACGCGTTTTAAGCATGCACATGCATCTTTTGGTAGACGCGGATGAAGTTTTCTGCAAAACCACAAGATGTGCATGCAAATGGTGCTTTTTGCAAACGCGCACGTGGATTTCTACCAAACGACGTGCTAAGCATGCCGATGCTGCTCTTTTTAGCACCCGCGCACGGAGTTGTGCGAAAACGCGTTTTAAGCATGCACATGCATCTTTTGGTAGACGCGGATGAAGTTTTCTGCAAAACCACAAGATGTGCATGCAAATGGTGCTTTTGGCAGAACGCGCACGTGGATTTCTACCAAACGACATGCTAAGCATGCCGATGCTGCTCTTTTTAGCACCCGCGCACGGATTTGTGCGAAAACCCGTTTAAGCATGCACATGCATCTTTTGGTAGACGCGGTTGAAGTTTTCTGCAAAACCACAAGATGTGCATGCAAATGGTGCTTTTTGCAGAACGCGCTCGTGGATTTCTACCAAACGACGTGCTAAGCATGCCGATGCTGCTCTTTTTAGCACCCGCGCACGCATTTGTGCGAAAACGCGTTTTAAGCATGCACATGCATCTTTTGGTAGACGCGGATGAAGTTTTCTGCAAAACCACAAGATGTGCATGCAAATGGTGCTTTTTGCAGAACGCGCACGTGGATTTCTACCAAACGACGTGCTAAGCATGCCGATGCTGCTCTTTTTAGCACCCGCGCACGGATTTGTGCGAAAACGCGTTTTAAGCATGCACATGCATCTTTTGGTAGACGCGGATGAAGTTTTCTGCAAAACCACAAGATGTGCATGCAAATGGTGCTTTTGGCAGAACGCGCACGTGGATTTCTACCAAACGACGTGCTAAGCATGCCGATGCTGCTATTTTTAGCACCCGCGCACGCATTTGTGCGAAAACGCGTTTTAAGCATGCACATGCATCTTTTGGTAGACGCGGATGAAGTTTTCTGCAAAACCACAAGATGTGCATGCAAATGGTGCTTTTGGCAGAACGCGCACGTGGATTTCTACCAAACGACGTGCTAAGCATGCCGATGCTGCTCTTTTTAGCACCCGCGCACGCATTTGTGCGAAAACGCGTTTTAAGCATGCACATGCATCTTTTGGTAGACGCGGTTGAAGTTTTCTGCAAAACCACAAGATGTGCATGCAAATGGTGCTTTTTGCAGAACGCGCACGTGGATTTCTACCAAACGACGTGCTAAGCATGCCGATGCTGCTATTTTTAGCACCCGCGCACGCATTTGTGCGAAAACGCGTTTTAAGCATGCACATGCATCTTTTGGTAGACGCGGATGAAGTTTTCTGCAAAACCACAAGATGTGCATGCAAATGGTGCTTTTTGCAGAACGCGCACGTGGATTTCTACCAAACGACGTCCTAAGCATGCCGATGCTGCTCTTTTTAGCACCCGCGCACGGATTTGTGCGAAAACGCGTTTTAAGCATGCACATGCATCTTTTGGTAGACGCGGATGAAGTTTTCTGCAAAACCACAAGATGTGCATGCAAATGGTGCTTTTGGCAGAACGCGCACGTGGATTTCTACCAAACGACGTGCTAAGCATGCCGATGCTGCTCTTTTTAGCACCCGCGCAGGCATTTGTGCGAAAACGCGTTTTAAGCATGCACATGCGTCTTTTGGTAGACGCGGATGAAGTTTTCTGCAAAACCACAAGCTGTGCATGCAAATGGTGCTTTTTGCAGAACGCGCTCGTGGATTTCTACCAAACGACGTGCTAAGCATGCCGATGCTGCTCTTTTTAGCACCCGCGCACGCATTTGTGCGAAAACGCGTTTTAAGCATGCACATGCATCTTTTGGTAGACGCGGATGAAGTTTTCTGCAAAACCACAAGATGTGCATGCAAATGGTGCTTTTGGCAGAACGCGCACGTGGATTTCTACCAAACGACGTGCTAAGCATGCCGATGCTGCTATTTTTAGCACCCGCGCACGCATTTGTGCGAAAACGCGTTTTAAGCATGCACATGCATCTTTTGGTAGACGCGGATGAAGTTTTCTGCAAAACCACAAGATGTGCATGCAAATGGTGCTTTTGGCAGAACGCGCACGTGGATTTCTACCAAACGACGTGCTAAGCATGCCGATGCTGCTATTTTTAGCACCCGCGCACGCATTTGTGCGAAAACGCGTTTTAAGCATGCACATGCATCTTTTGGTAGACGCGGATGAAGTTTTCTGCAAAACCACAAGATGTGCATGCAAATGGTGCTTTTGGCAGAACGCGCACGTGGATTTCTACCAAACGACGTGCTAAGCATGCCGATGCTGCTCTTTTTAGCACCCGCGCACGCATTTGTGCGAAAACGCGTTTTAAGCATGCACATGCATCTTTTGGTAGACGCGGTTGAAGTTTTCTGCAAAACCACAAGATGTGCATGCAAATGGTGCTTTTTGCAGAACGCGCACGTGGATTTCTACCAAACGACGTGCTAAGCATGCCGATGCTGCTATTTTTAGCACCCGCGCACGCATTTGTGCGAAAACGCGTTTTAAGCATGCACATGCATCTTTTGGTAGACGCGGATGAAGTTTTCTGCAAAACCACAAGATGTGCATGCAAATGGTGCTTTTTTGCAGAACGCGCGCGTGGATTTCTACCAAACGACGTGCTAAGCATGCCGATGCTGCTATTTTTAGCACCCGCGCACGCATTTGTGCGAAAACGCGTTTTAAGCATGCACATGCATCTTTTGGTAGACGCGGATGAAGTTTTCTGCAAAACCACAAGATGTGCATGCAAATGGTGCTTTTTGCAGAACGCGCACGTGGATTTCTACCAAACGACGTGCTAAGCATGCCGATGCTGCTCTTTTTAGCACCCGCGCACGCATTTGTGCGAAAACGCGTTTTACGCATGCACATGCATCTTTTGGTAGACGCGGATGAAGTTTTCTGCAAAACCACAAGATGTGCATGCAAATGGTGCTTTTGGCAGAACGCGCACGTGGATTTCTACCAAACGACGTGCTAAGCATGCCGATGCTGCTTTTTTTAGCACCCGCGCACGCATTTGTGCGAAAACGCGTTTTAAGCATGCACATGCATCTTTTGGTAGACGCGGATGAAGTTTTCGGCAAAACCACAAGATGTGCATGCAAATGGTGCTTTTTGCAGAACGCGCACGTGGATTTCTACCAAACGACGTGCTAAGCATGCCGATGCTGCTCTTTTTAGCACCCGCGCACGGATTTGTGCGAAAACGCGTTTTAAGCATGCACATGCATCTTTTGGTAGACGCGGATGAAGTTTTCTGCAAAACCACAAGATGTGCATGCAAATGGTGCTTTTGGCAGAACGCGCACGTGGATTTCTACCAAACGACGTGCTAAGCATGCCGATGCTGCTCTTTTTAGCACCCGCGCACGCATTTGTGCGAAAACGCGTTTTAAGCATGCACATGCATCTTTTGGTAGACGCGGATGAAGTTTTCTGCAAAACCACAAGATGTGCATGCAAATGGTGCTTTTTGCAGAACGCGCACGTGGATTTCTACCAAACGACGTGCTAAGCATGCCGATGCTGCTCTTTTTAGCACCCGCGCACGCATTTGTGCGAAAATGCGTTTTAAGCATGCACATGCATCTTTTGGTAGACGCGGATGAAGTTTTCTGCAAAACCACAAGATGTGCATGCAAATGGTGCTTTTTGCAGAACGCGCACGTGGATTTCTACCAAACGACGTGCTAAGCTTGCCGATGCTGCTCTTTTTAGCACCCGCGCACGGATTTGTGCGAAAACGCGTTTTAAGCATGCACATGCATCTTTTGGTAGACGCGGATGAAGTTTTCTGCAAAACCACAAGATGTGCATGCAAATGGTGCTTTTGGCAGAACGCGCACGTGGATTTCTACCAAACGACGTGCTAAGCATGCCGATGCTGCTCTTTTTAGCACCCGCGCACGCATTTGTGCGAAAACGCGTTTTAAGCGTGCACATGCATCTTTTGGTAGACGCGGATGAAGTTTTCTGCAAAACCACAAGATGTGCATGCAAATGGTGCTTTTTGCAGAACGCGCACGTGGATTTCTGCCAAACGACATGCTAAGCATGCCGATGCTGCTCTTTTTAGCACCCGCGCACGGATTTGTGCGAAAACGCGTTTTAAGCATGCACATGCATCTTTTGGTAGACGCGGATGAAGTTTTCTGCAAAACCACAAGATGTGCATGCAAATGGTGCTTTTGGCAGAACGCGCACGTGGATTTCTACCAAACGACGTGCTAAGCATGCCGATGCTGCTCTTTTTAGCACCCGCGCACGCATTTGTGCGAAAACGCGTTTTAAGCATGCACATGCATCTTTTGGTAGACGCGGATGAAGTTTTCTGCAAAACCACAAGATGTGCATGCAAATGGTGCTTTTTGCAGAACGCGCGCGTGGATTTCTACGAAACGACGTGCTAAGCATGCCGATGCTGCTATTTTTAGCACCCGCGCACGCATTTGTGCGAAAACGCGTTTTAAGCATGCACATGCATCTTTTGGTAGACGCGGATGAAGTTTTCTGCAAAACCACAAGATGTGCATGCAAATGGTGCTTTTTGCAGAACGCGCACGTGGATTTCTACCAAACGACGTGCTAAGCATGCCGATGCTGCTCTTTTTAGCACCCGCGCACGCATTTGTACGAAAACGCGTTTTACGCATGCACATGCATCTTTTGGTAGACGCGGATGAAGTTTTCTGCAAAACCACAAGATGTGCATGCAAATGGTGCTTTTGGCAGAACGCGCACGTGGATTTCTACCAAACGACGTGCTAAGCATGCCGATGCTGCTTTTTTTAGCACCCGCGCACGCATTTGTGCGAAAACGCGTTTTAAGCATGCACATGCATCTTTTGGTAGACGCGGATGAAGTTTTCGGCAAAACCACAAGATGTGCATGCAAATGGTGCTTTTTGAAGAACGCGCACGTGGATTTCTACCAAACGACGTGCTAAGCATGCCGATGCTGCTCTTTTTAGCACCCGCGCACGGATTTGTGCGAAAACGCGTTTTAAGCATGCACATGCATCTTTTGGTAGACGCGGATGAAGTTTTCTGCAAAACCACAAGATGTGCATGCAAATGGTGCTTTTGGCAGAACGCGCACGTAGATTTCTACCAAATGACGTGCTAAGCATGCCGATGCTGCTCTTTTTAGCACCCGCGCACGCATTTGTGCGAAAACGCGTTTTAAGCATGCACATGCATCTTTTGGTAGACGCGGATGAAGTTTTCTGCAAAACCACAAGATGTGCATGCAAATGGTGCTTTTTGCAGAACGCGCTCGTGGATTTCTACCAAACGACGTGCTAAGCATGCCGATGCTGCTCTTTTTAGCACCCGCGCACGCATTTGTGCGAAAACGCGTTTTAAGCATGCACATGCATCTTTTGGTAGACGCGGATGAAGTTTTCTGCAAAACCACAAGATGTGCATGCAAATGGTGCTTTTTGCAGAACGCGCTCGTGGATTTCTACCAAACGACGTGCTAAGCATGCCGATGCTGCTCTTTTTAGCACCCGCGCACGCATTTGTGCGAAAACGCGTTTTAAGCATGCACATGCATCTTTTGGTAGACGCGGATGAAGTTTTCTGCAAAACCACAAGATGTGCATGCAAATGGTGCTTTTTGCAGAACGCGCACGTGGATTTCTACCAAACGACGTGCTAAGCATGCCGACGCTGCTCTTTTTAGCACCCGCGCACGGATTTGTGCGAAAACGCGTTTTAAGCATGCACATGCATCTTTTGGTAGACGCGGATGAAGTTTTCTGCAAAACCACAAGATGTGCGTGCAAATGGTGCTTTTGGCAGAACGCGCACGTGGATTTCTACCAAACGACGCGCTAAGCATGCCGATGCTGCTCTTTTTAGCACCCGCGCACGCATTTGTGCGAAAACGCGTTTTAAGCATGCACATGCAACTTTTGGTAGACGCGGATGAAGTTTTCTGCAAAACCACAAGATGTGCATGCAAATGGTGCTTTTTGCAGAACGCGCTCGTGGATTTCTACCAAACGACGTGCTAAGCATGCCGATGCTGCTCTTTTTAGCACCCGCGCACGCATTTGTGCGAAAACGCGTTTTAAGCATGCACATGCATCTTTTGGTAGACGCGGATGAAGTTTTCTGCAAAACCACAAGATGTGCATGCAAATGGTGCTTTTTGCAGAACGCGCTCGTGGATTTCTACCAAACGACGTGCTAAGCATGCCGATGCTGCTCTTTTTAGCACCCGCGCACGCATTTGTGCGAAAACGCGTTTTAAGCATGCACATGCATCTTTTGGTAGACGCGGATGAAGTTTTCTGCAAAACCACAAGATGTGCATGCAAATGGTGCTTTTTGCAGAACGCGCACGTGGATTTCTACCAAACGACGTGCTAAGCATGCCGATGCTGCTCTTTTTAGCACCCGCGCACGGATTTGTGCGAAAACGCGTTTTAAGCATGCACATGCATCTTTTGGTAGACGCGGATGAAGTTTTCTGCAAAACCACAAGATGTGCATGCAAATGGTGCTTTTGGCAGAACGCGCTCGTGGATTTCTACCAAACGACGTGCTAAGCATGCCGATGCTGCTCTTTTTAGCACCCGCGCACGCATTTGTGCGAAAACGCGTTTTAAGCGTGCACATGCATCTTTTGGTAGACGCGGATGAAGTTTTCTGCAAAACCACAAGATGTGCATGCAAATGGTGCTTTTTGCAGAACGCGCACGTGGATTTCTGCCAAACGACATGCTAAGCATGCCGATGCTGCTCTTTTTAGCACCCGCGCACGGATTTGTGCGAAAACGCGTTTTAAGCATGCACATGCATCTTTTGGTAGACGCGGATGAAGTTTTCTGCAAAACCACAAGATGTGCATGCAAATGGTGCTTTTGGCAGAACGCGCACGTGGATTTCTACCAAACGACGTGCTAAGCATGCCGATGCTGCTCTTTTTAGCACCCGCGCACGCATTTGTGCGAAAACGCGTTTTAAGCATCCACATGCATCTTTTGGTAGACGCGGATGAAGTTTTCTGCAAAACCACAAGATGTGCATGCAAATGGTGCTTTTTGCAGAACGCGCGCGTGGATTTCTACCAAACGACGTGCTAAGCATGCCGATGCTGCTATTTTTAGCACCCGCGCACGCATTTGTGCGAAAACGCGTTTTAAGCATGCACATGCATCTTTTGGTAGACGCGGATGAAGTTTTCTGCAAAACCACAAGATGTGCATGCAAATGGTGCTTTTTGCAGAACGCGCACGTGGATTTCTACCAAACGACGTGCTAAGCATGCCGATGCTGCTCTTTTTAGCACCCGCGCACGCATTTGTGCGAAAACGCGTTTTACGCATGCACATGCATCTTTTGGTAGACGCGGATGAAGTTTTCTGCAAAACCACAAGATGTGCATGCAAATGGTGCTTTTGGCAGAACGCGCACGTGGATTTCTACCAAACGACGTGCTAAGCATGCCGATGCTGCTTTTTTTAGCACCCGCGCACGCATTTGTGCGAAAACGCGTTTTAAGCATGCACATGCATCTTTTGGTAGACGCGGATGAAGTTTTCGGCAAAACCACAAGATGTGCATGCAAATGGTGCTTTTTGCAGAACGCGCACGTGGATTTCTACCAAACGACGTGCTAAGCATGCCGATGCTGCTCTTTTTAGCACCCGCGCACGGATTTGTGCGAAAACGCGTTTTAAGCATGCACATGCATCTTTTGGTAGACGCGGATGAAGTTTTCTGCAAAACCACAAGATGTGCATGCAAATGGTGCTTTTGGCAGAACGCGCACGTGGATTTCTACCAAACGACGTGCTAAGCATGCCGATGCTGCTCTTTTTAGCACCCGCGCACGCATTTGTGCGAAAACGCGTTTTAAGCATGCACATGCATCTTTTGGTAGACGCGGATGAAGTTTTCTGCAAAACCACAAGATGTGCATGCAAATGGTGCTTTTTGCAGAACGCGCACGTGGATTTCTACCAAACGACGTGCTAAGCATGCCGATGCTGCTCTTTTTAGCACCCGCGCACGCATTTGTGCGAAAATGCGTTTTAAGCATGCACATGCATCTTTTGGTAGACGCGGATGAAGTTTTCTGCAAAACCACAAGATGTGCATGCAAATGGTGCTTTTTGCAGAACGCGCACGTGGATTTCTACCAAACGACGTGCTAAGCTTGCCGATGCTGCTCTTTTTAGCACCCGCGCACGGATTTGTGCGAAAACGCGTTTTAAGCATGCACATGCATCTTTTGGTAGACGCGGATGAAGTTTTCTGCAAAACCACAAGATGTGCATGCAAATGGTGCTTTTGGCAGAACGCGCACGTGGATTTCTACCAAACGACGTGCTAAGCATGCCGATGCTGCTCTTTTTAGCACCCGCGCACGCATTTGTGCGAAAACGCGTTTTAAGCGTGCACATGCATCTTTTGGTAGACGCGGATGAAGTTTTCTGCAAAACCACAAGATGTGCATGCAAATGGTGCTTTTTGCAGAACGCGCACGTGGATTTCTGCCAAACGACATGCTAAGCATGCCGATGCTGCTCTTTTTAGCACCCGCGCACGGATTTGTGCGAAAACGCGTTTTAAGCATGCACATGCATCTTTTGGTAGACGCGGATGAAGTTTTCTGCAAAACCACAAGATGTGCATGCAAATGGTGCTTTTGGCAGAACGCGCACGTGGATTTCTACCAAACGACGTGCTAAGCATGCCGATGCTGCTCTTTTTAGCACCCGCGCACGCATTTGTGCGAAAACGCGTTTTAAGCATGCACATGCATCTTTTGGTAGACGCGGATGAAGTTTTCTGCAAAACCACAAGATGTGCATGCAAATGGTGCTTTTTGCAGAACGCGCGCGTGGATTTCTACGAAACGACGTGCTAAGCATGCCGATGCTGCTATTTTTAGCACCCGCGCACGCATTTGTGCGAAAACGCGTTTTAAGCATGCACATGCATCTTTTGGTAGACGCGGATGAAGTTTTCTGCAAAACCACAAGATGTGCATGCAAATGGTGCTTTTTGCAGAACGCGCACGTGGATTTCTACCAAACGACGTGCTAAGCATGCCGATGCTGCTCTTTTTAGCACCCGCGCACGCATTTGTACGAAAACGCGTTTTACGCATGCACATGCATCTTTTGGTAGACGCGGATGAAGTTTTCTGCAAAACCACAAGATGTGCATGCAAATGGTGCTTTTGGCAGAACGCGCACGTGGATTTCTACCAAACGACGTGCTAAGCATGCCGATGCTGCTTTTTTTAGCACCCGCGCACGCATTTGTGCGAAAACGCGTTTTAAGCATGCACATGCATCTTTTGGTAGACGCGGATGAAGTTTTCGGCAAAACCACAAGATGTGCATGCAAATGGTGCTTTTTGAAGAACGCGCACGTGGATTTCTACCAAACGACGTGCTAAGCATGCCGATGCTGCTCTTTTTAGCACCCGCGCACGGATTTGTGCGAAAACGCGTTTTAAGCATGCACATGCATCTTTTGGTAGACGCGGATGAAGTTTTCTGCAAAACCACAAGATGTGCATGCAAATGGTGCTTTTGGCAGAACGCGCACGTAGATTTCTACCAAATGACGTGCTAAGCATGCCGATGCTGCTCTTTTTAGCACCCGCGCACGCATTTGTGCGAAAACGCGTTTTAAGCATGCACATGCATCTTTTGGTAGACGCGGATGAAGTTTTCTGCAAAACCACAAGATGTGCATGCAAATGGTGCTTTTTGCAGAACGCGCTCGTGGATTTCTACCAAACGACGTGCTAAGCATGCCGATGCTGCTCTTTTTAGCACCCGCGCACGCATTTGTGCGAAAACGCGTTTTAAGCATGCACATGCATCTTTTGGTAGACGCGGATGAAGTTTTCTGCAAAACCACAAGATGTGCATGCAAATGGTGCTTTTTGCAGAACGCGCTCGTGGATTTCTACCAAACGACGTGCTAAGCATGCCGATGCTGCTCTTTTTAGCACCCGCGCACGCATTTGTGCGAAAACGCGTTTTAAGCATGCACATGCATCTTTTGGTAGACGCGGATGAAGTTTTCTGCAAAACCACAAGATGTGCATGCAAATGGTGCTTTTTGCAGAACGCGCACGTGGATTTCTACCAAACGACGTGCTAAGCATGCCGACGCTGCTCTTTTTAGCACCCGCGCACGGATTTGTGCGAAAACGCGTTTTAAGCATGCACATGCATCTTTTGGTAGACGCGGATGAAGTTTTCTGCAAAACCACAAGATGTGCGTGCAAATGGTGCTTTTGGCAGAACGCGCACGTGGATTTCTACCAAACGACGCGCTAAGCATGCCGATGCTGCTCTTTTTAGCACCCGCGCACGCATTTGTGCGAAAACGCGTTTTAAGCATGCACATGCAACTTTTGGTAGACGCGGATGAAGTTTTCTGCAAAACCACAAGATGTGCATGCAAATGGTGCTTTTTGCAGAACGCGCTCGTGGATTTCTACCAAACGACGTGCTAAGCATGCCGATGCTGCTCTTTTTAGCACCCGCGCACGCATTTGTGCGAAAACGCGTTTTAAGCATGCACATGCATCTTTTGGTAGACGCGGATGAAGTTTTCTGCAAAACCACAAGATGTGCATGCAAATGGTGCTTTTTGCAGAACGCGCTCGTGGATTTCTACCAAACGACGTGCTAAGCATGCCGATGCTGCTCTTTTTAGCACCCGCGCACGCATTTGTGCGAAAACGCGTTTTAAGCATGCACATGCATCTTTTGGTAGACGCGGATGAAGTTTTCTGCAAAACCACAAGATGTGCATGCAAATGGTGCTTTTTGCAGAACGCGCACGTGGATTTCTACCAAACGACGTGCTAAGCATGCCGATGCTGCTCTTTTTAGCACCCGCGCACGGATTTGTGCGAAAACGCGTTTTAAGCATGCACATGCATCTTTTGGTAGACGCGGATGAAGTTTTCTGCAAAACCACAAGATGTGCATGCAAATGGTGCTTTTGGCAGAACGCGCACGTGGATTTCTACCAAACGACGTGCTAAGCATGCCGATGCTGCTCTTTTTAGCACCCGCGCACGGATTTGTGCGAAAACGCGTTTTAAGCATGCACATGCATCTTTTGGTAGACGCGGATGAAGTTTTCTGCAAAACCACAAGATGTGCATGCAAATGGTGCTTTTTGCAGAACGCGCTCGTGGATTTCTACCAAACGACGTGCTAAGCATGCCGATGCTGCTCTTTTTAGCACCCGCGCACGCATTTGTGCGAAAACGCGTTTTAAGCATGCACATGCATCTTTTGGTAGACGCGGATGAAGTTTTCTGCAAAACCACAAGATGTGCATGCAAATGGTGCTTTTTGCAGAACGCGCACGTGGATTTCTACCAAACGACGTGCTAAGCATGCCGATGCTGCTCTTTTTAGCACCCGCGCACGGATTTGTGCGAAAACGCGTTTGAAGCATGCACATGCATCTTTTGGTAGACGCGGATGAAGTTTTCTGCAAAACCACAAGATGTGCATGCAAATGGTGCTTTTTGCAGAACGCGCACGTGGATTTCTACCAAACGACGTGCTAAGCATGCCGATGCTGCTCTTTTTAGCACCCGCGCACGGATTTGTGCGAAAACGCGTTTTAAGCATGCACATGCATCTTTTGGTAGACGCGGATGAAGTTTTCTGCAAAACCACAAGATGTGCATGCATATGGTGCTTTTGGCAGAACGCGCACGTGGATTTCTACCAAACGACGTGCTAAGCATGCCGATGCTGCTCTTTTTAGCACCCGCGCACGCATTTGTGCGAAAACGCGTTTTAAGCATGCACATGCATCTTTTGGTAGACGCGGATGAAGTTTTCTGCAAAACCACAAGATGTGCATGCAAATGGTGCTTTTTGCAGAACGCGCACGTGGATTTCTACCAAACGACGTGCTAAGCATGCCGATGCTGCTCTTTTTAGCACCCGCGCACGCATTTGTGCGAAAACGCGTTTTAAGCATGCACATGCATCTTTTGGTAGACGCGGATGAAGTTTTCTGCAAAACCACAAGATGTGCATGCAAATGGTGCTTTTTGCAGAACGCGCTCGTGGATTTCTACCAAACGACGTGCTAAGCATGCCGATGCTGCTCTTTTTAGCACCCGCGCACGCATTTGTGCGAAAACGCGTTTTAAGCATGCACATGCATCTTTTGGTAGACGCGGATGAAGTTTTCTGCAAAACCACAAGATGTGCATGCAAATGGTGCTTTTTGCAGAACGCGCACGTGGATTTCTACCAAACGACGTGCTAAGCATGCCGATGCTGCTATTTTTAGCACCCGCGCACGCATTTGTGCGAAAACGCGTTTTAAGCATGCACATGCATGTTTTGGTAGACGCGGATGAAGTTTTCTGCAAAACCACAAGATGTGCATGCAAATGGTGCTTTTTGCAGAACGCGCACGTGGATTTCTACCAAACGACGTGCTAAGCATGCCGATGCTGCTCTTTTTAGCACCCGCGCACGGATTTGTGCGAAAACGCGTTTTAAGCATGCACATGCATCTTTTGGTAGACGCGGATGAAGTTTTCTGCAAAACCACAAGATGTGCATGCAAATGGTGCTTTTGGCAGAACGCGCACGTGGATTTCTACCAAACGACGTGCTAAGCATGCCGATGCTGCTCTTTTTAGCACCCGCGCACGGATTTGTGCGAAAACGCGTTTTAAGCATGCACATGCATCTTTTGGTAGACGCGGATGAAGTTTTCTGCAAAACCACAAGATGTGCATGCAAATGGTGCTTTTGGCAGAACGCGCACGTGGATTTCTACCAAACGACGTGCTAAGCATGCCGATGCTGCTCTTTTTAGCACCCGCGCACGCATTTGTGCGAAAACGCGTTTTAAGCATGCACATGCATCTTTTGGTAGACGCGGATGAAGTTTTCTGCAAAACCACAAGATGTGCATGCAAATGGTGCTTTTTGCAGAACGCGCTCGTGGATTTCTACCAAACGACGTGCTAAGCATGCCGATGCTGCTCTTTTTAGCACCCGCGCACGCATTTGTGCGAAAACGCGTTTTAAGCATGCACATGCATCTTTTGGTAGACGCGGATGAAGTTTTCTGCAAAACCACAAGATGTGCATGCAAATGGTGCTTTTTGCAGAACGCGCTCGTGGATTTCTACCAAACGACGTGCTAAGCATGCCGATGCTGCTCTTTTTAGCACCCGCGCACGCATTTGTGCGAAAACGCGTTTTAAGCATGCACATGCATCTTTTGGTAGACGCGGATGAAGTTTTCTGCAAAACCACAAGATGTACATGCAAATGGTGCTTTTTGCAGAACGCGCACGTGGATTTCTACCAAACGACGTGCTAAGCATGCCGATGCTGCTCTTTTTAGCACCCGCGCACGGATTTGTGCGAAAACGCGTTTTAAGCATGCACATGCATCTTTTGGTAGACGCGGATGAAGTTTTCTGCAAAACCACAAGATGTGCATGCAAATGGTGCTTTTTGCAGAACGCGCACGTGGATTTCTACCAAACGACGTGCTAAGCATGCCGATGCTGCTCTTTTTAGCACCCGCGCACGGATTTGTGCGAAAACGCGTTTTAAGCATGCACATGCATCTTTTGGTAGACGCGGATGAAGTTTTCTGCAAAACCACAAGATGTGCATGCAAATGGTGCTTTTGGCAGAACGCGCACGTGGATTTCTACCAAACGACGTGCTAAGCATGCCGATGCTGCTCTTTTTAGCACCCGCGCACGCATTTGTGCGAAAACGCGTTTTAAGCATGCACATACATCTTTTGGTAGACGCGGATGAAGTTTTCTGCAAAACCACAAGATGTGCATGCAAATGGTGCTTTTGGCAGAACGCGAACGTGGATTTCTACCAAACGACGTGCTAAGCATGCCGATGCTGCTCTTTTTAGCACCCGCGCACGCATTTGTGCGAAAACGCGTTTTAAGCATGCACATGCATCTTTTGGTAGACGCGGATGAAGTTTTCTGCAAAACCACAAGATGTGCATGCAAATGGTGCTTTTTGCAGAACGCGCACGTGGAATTCTACCAAACGACGTGCTAAGCATGCCGATGCTGCTCTTTTTAGCACCCGCGCACGCATTTGTGCGAAAACGCGTTTTAAGCATGCACATGCATCTTTTGGTAGACGCGGATGAAGTTTTCTGCAAAACCACAAGATGTGCATGCAAATGGTGCTTTTTGCAGAACGCGCTCGTGGATTTCTAAAAAACGACGTGCTAAGCATGCCGATGCTGCTCTTTTTAGCACCCGCGCACGCATTTGTGCGAAAACGCGTTTTAAGCATGCACATGCATCTTTTGGTAGACGCGGATGAAGTTTTCTGCAAAACCACAAGATGTGCATGCAAATGGTGCTTTTTGCAGAACGCGCACGTGTATTTCTACCAAACGACGTGCTAAGCATGCCGATGCTGCTCTTTTTAGCACCCGCGCACGGATTTGTGCGAAAACGCGTTTTAAGCATGCACATGCATCTTTTGGTAGACGCGGATGAAGTTTTCTGCAAAACCACAAGATGTGCATGCAAATGGTGCTTTTGGCAGAACGCGCACGTGGATTTCTACCAAACGACGTGCTAAGCATGCCGATGCTGCTCTTTTTAGCACCCGCGCACGCATTTGTGCGAAAACGCGTTTTAAGCATGCACATGCATCTTTTGGTAGACGCGGATGAAGTTTTCTGCAAAACCACAAGATGTGCATGCAAATGGTGCTTTTTGCGGAACGCGCACGTGGATTTCTACCAAACGACGCGCTAAGCATGCCGATGCTGCTCTTTTTAGCACCCGCGCACGGATTTGTGCGAAAACGCGTTTTAAGCATGCACATGCATCTTTTGGTAGACGCGGATGAAGTTTTCTGCAAAACCACAAGATGTGCATGCAAATGGTGCTTTTGGCAGAACGCGCACGTGGATTTCTACCAAACGACGTGCTAAGCATGCCGATGCTGCTCTTTTTAGCACCCGCACACGCATTTGTGCGAAAACGCGTTTTAAGCATGCACATGCATCTTTTGGTAGACGCGGATGAAGTTTTCTGCAAAACCACAAGATGTGCATGCAAATGGTGCTTTTTGCAGAACGCGCACGTGGATTTCTACCAAACGACGTGCTAAGCTTGCCGATGCTGCTCTTTTTAGCACCCGCGCACGGATTTGTGCGAAAACTCGTTTTAAGCATGCACATGCATCTTTTGGTAGACGCGGATGAAGTTTTCTGCAAAACCACAAGATGTGCATGCAAATGGTGCTTTTGGCAGAACGCGCTCGTGGATTTCTACCAAACGACGTGCTAAGCATGCCGATGCTGCTCTTTTTAGCACCCGCGCACGGATTTGTGCGAAAACGCGTTTTAAGCATGCACATGCATCTTTTGGTAGACGCGGATGAAGTTTTCTGCAAAACCACAAGATGTGCATGCAAATGGTGCTTTTGGCAGAACGCGCACGTGGATTTCTACCAAACGACGGGCTAAGCATGCCGATGCTGCTCTTTTTAGCACCCGCGCACGCATTTGTGCGAAAACGCGTTTTAAGCATGCACATGCATCTTTTGGTAGACGCTGATGAAGTTTTCTGCAAAACCACAAGATGTGCATGCAAATGGTGCTTTTTGCAGAACGCGCACGTGGATTTCTACCAAACGACGTGCTAAGCTTGCCGATGCTGCTCTTTTTAGCACCCGCGCATGGATTTGTGCGAAAACGCGTTTTAAGCATGCACATGCATCTTTTGGTAGAAGCGGATGAAGTTTTCTGCAAAACCACAAGATGTGCATGCAAATGGTGCTTTTGGCAGAACGCGCACGTGGATTTCTTCCAAACGACGTGCTAAGCATGCCGATGCTGCTCTTTTTAGCACCCGCGCACGTATTTGTGCGAAAACGCGTTTTAAGCATGCACATGCATCTTTTGGTAGACGCGGATGAAGTTTTCTGCAAAACCACAAGATGTGCATGCAAATGGTGCTTTTTGCAGAACGCGCACGTGGATTTCTACCAAACGACGCGCTAAGCATGCCGATGCTGCTCTTTTTAGCACCCGCGCACGGATTTGTGCGAAAACGCGTTTTAAGCATGCACATGCATCTTTTGGTAGACGCGGATGAAGTTTTCTGCAAAACCACAAGATGTGCATGCAAATGGTGCTTTTGGCAGAACGCGCACGTGGATTTCTACCAAACGACGTGCTAAGCATGCCGATGCTGCTCTTTTTAGCACCCGCGCACGCATTTGTGCGAAAACGCGTTTTAAGCATGCACATGCATCTTTTGGTAGACGCGGATGAAGTTTTCTGCAAAACCACAAGATGTGCATGCAAATGGTGCTTTTTGCAGAACGCGCACGTGGATTTCTACCAAACGACGTGCTAAGCATGCCGATGCTGCTCTTTTTAGCACCCGCGCACGGATTTGTGCGAAAACGCGTTTTAAGCATGCACATGCATCTTTTGGTAGACGCGGATGAAGTTTTCTGCGAAACCACAAGATGTGCATGCAAATGGTGCTTTTTGCAGAACGCGCACGTGGATTTCTACCAAACGACGTGCTAAGCATGCCGATGCTGCTCTTTTTAGCACCCGCGCACGGATTTGTGCGAAAACGCGTTTTAAGTATGCACATGCATCTTTTGGTAGACGTGGATGAAGTTTTCTGCAAAACCACAAGATGTGCATGCAAATGGTGCTTTTGGCAGAACGCGCACGTGGATTTCTACCAAACGACGTGCTAAGCATGCCGATGCTGCTCTTTTTAGCACCCGCGCACGCGTTTGTGCGAAAACGCGTTTTAAGCATGCACATGCATCTTTTGGTAGACGCGGATGAAGTTTTCTGCAAAGCCACAAGATGTGCATGCAAATGGTGCTTTTTGCAGAACGCGCACGTGGACTTCTACCAAACGACGTGCTAAGCTTGCCGATGCTGCTCTTTTTAGCACCCGCGCACGCATTTGTGCGAAAACGCGTTTTAAGCATGCACATGCATATTTTGGTAGACGCGGATGAAGTTTTCTGCAAAACCACAAGATGTGCATGCAAATGGTGCTTTTTGCAGAACGCGCACGTGGACTTCTACCAAACGACGTGCTAAGCTTGCCGATGCTGCTCTTTTTAGCACCCGCGCACGGATTTGTGCGAAAACGCGTTTTAAGCATGCACATGCATCTTTTGGTAGACGCGGATGAAGTTTTCTGCAAAACCACAAGATGTGCATGCAAATGGTGCCTTTGGCAGAAAGCGCACGTGGATTTCTACCAAACGACGTGCTAAGCATGCCGATGCTGCTCTTTTTAGCACCCGCGCACGCATTTGTGCGAAAACGCGTTTTAAGAATGCACATGCATCTTTTGGTAGACGCGGATGAAGTTTTCTGCAAAACCACAAGATGTGCATGCAAATGGTGCTTTTTGCAGAACGCGCACGTAGATTTCTACCAAACGACGTGCTAAGCATGCCGATGCTGCTCTTTTTAGCACCCGCGCACGGATTTGTGCGAAAACGCGTTTTAAGCATGCACATGCATCTTTTGGTAGACGCGGATGAAGTTTTCTGCAAAACCACAAGATGTGCATGCAAATGGTGCTTTTGGCAGAACGCGCACGTAGATTTCTACCAAACGACGTGCTAAGCATGCCGATGCTGCTCTTTTTAGCACCCGCGCACGCATTTGTGCGAAAACGCGTTTTAAGCATGCACATGCATCTTTTGGCAGACGCGGATGAAGTTTTCTGCAAAACCACAAGATGTGCATGCAAATGGTGCTTTTTGCAGAACGCGCACGTGGATTTCTACCAAACGACGTGCTGCGCATGCCGATGCTGCTATTTTTAGCACCCGCGCACGCATTTGTGCGAAAACGCGTTTTAAGCATGCACATGCATCTTTTGGTAGATGCGGATGAAGTTTTCTGCAAAACCACAAGATGTGCATGCAAATGGTGCTTTTTGCAGAACGCGCACGTGGATTTCTACCAAACGACGTGCTAAGCATGCCGATGCTGCTCTTTTAGCACCCGCGCACGCATTTGTGCGAAAACGCGTTTTAAGCATGCACACGCATCTTTTGGTAGACGCGGATGAAGTTTTCTGCAAAACCACAAGATGTGCATGCAAATGGTGCTTTTTGCAGAACGTGCACGTGGATTTCTACCAAACAACGTGCTAAGCATGCCGATGCTGCTCTTTTTAGCACCCGCGCACGCATTTGTGCGAAAACGCGTTTTAAGCATGCACATGCATCTTTTGGTAGACGCGGATGAAGTTTTCTGCAAAACCACAAGATGTGCATGCAAATGGTGCTTTTTGCAGAACGCGCACGTGGATTTCTACCAAACGACGTGCTAAGCATGCCGATGCTGCTCTTTTTAGCACCCGCGCACGGATTTGTGCGAAAACGCGTTTTAAGCATGCACATGCATCTTTTGGTAGACGCGGATGAAGTTTTCTGCAAAACCACAAGATGTGCATGCAAGTGGTGCTTTTCCCAGAACGCGCACGTGGATTTCTACCAAACGACGTGCTAAGCATGCCGATGCTGCTCTTTTTAGCACCCGCGCACGCATTTGTGCGAAAACGCGTTTTAAGCATGCACATGCATCTTTTGGTAGACGTGGATGAAGTTTTCTGCAAAACCACAAGATGTGCATGCAAATGGTGCTTTTTGCAGAACGCGCTCGTGGATTTCTACCAAACGACGTGCTAAGCATGCCGATGCTGCTCTTTTTAGCACCCGCGCGCGCATTTGTGCGAAAACGCGTTTTAAGCATGCACACGCATCTTTTGGTAGACGCGGATGAAGTTTTCTGCAAAACCACAAGATGTGCATGCAAATGGTGCTTTTTGCAGAACGCGCACGTGGATTTCTACCAAACGACGTGCTAAGCATGCCGATGCTGCTCTTTTTAGCACCCGCGCATGGATTTGTGCGAAAACGCGTTTTAAGCATGCACATGCATCTTTTGGTAGAAGCGGATGAAGTTTTCTGCAAAACCACAAGATGTGCATGCAAATGGTGCTTTTGGCAGAACGCGCACGTGGATTTCTTCCAAACGACGTGCTAAGCATGCCGATGCTGCTCTTTTTAGCACCCGCGCACGTATTTGTGCGAAAACGCGTTTTAAGCATGCACATGCATCTTTTGGTAGACGCGGATGAAGTTTTCTGCAAAACCACAAGATGTGCATGCAAATGGTGCTTTTTGCAGAACGCGCACGTGGATTTCTACCAAACGACGCGCTAAGCATGCCGATGCTGCTCTTTTTAGCACCCGCGCACGGATTTGTGCGAAAACGCGTTTTAAGCATGCACATGCATCTTTTGGTAGACGCGGATGAAGTTTTCTGCAAAACCACAAGATGTGCATGCAAATGGTGCTTTTGGCAGAACGCGCACGTGGATTTCTACCAAACGACGTGCTAAGCATGCCGATGCTGCTCTTTTTAGCACCCGCGCACGCATTTGTGCGAAAACGCGTTTTAAGCATGCACATGCATCTTTTGGTAGACGCGGATGAAGTTTTCTGCAAAACCACAAGATGTGCATGCAAATGGTGCTTTTTGCAGAACGCGCACGTGGATTTCTACCAAACGACGTGCTAAGCATGCCGATGCTGCTCTTTTTAGCACCCGCGCACGGATTTGTGCGAAAACGCGTTTTAAGCATGCACATGCATCTTTTGGTAGACGCGGATGAAGTTTTCTGCGAAACCACAAGATGTGCATGCAAATGGTGCTTTTTGCAGAACGCGCACGTGGATTTCTACCAAACGACGTGCTAAGCATGCCGATGCTGCTCTTTTTAGCACCCGCGCACGGATTTGTGCGAAAACGCGTTTTAAGTATGCACATGCATCTTTTGGTAGACGCGGATGAAGTTTTCTGCAAAACCACAAGATGTGCATGCAAATGGTGCTTTTGGCAGAACGCGCACGTGGATTTCTACCAAACGACGTGCTAAGCATGCCGATGCTGCTCTTTTTAGCACCCGCGCACGCGTTTGTGCGAAAACGCGTTTTAAGCATGCACATGCATCTTTTGGTAGACGCGGATGAAGTTTTCTGCAAAGCCACAAGATGTGCATGCAAATGGTGCTTTTTGCAGAACGCGCACGTGGACTTCTACCAAACGACGTGCTAAGCTTGCCGATGCTGCTCTTTTTAGCACCCGCGCACGCATTTGTGCGAAAACGCGTTTTAAGCATGCACATGCATATTTTGGTAGACGCGGATGAAGTTTTCTGCAAAACCACAAGATGTGCATGCAAATGGTGCTTTTTGCAGAACGCGCACGTGGACTTCTACCAAACGACGTGCTAAGCTTGCCGATGCTGCTCTTTTTAGCACCCGCGCACGGATTTGTGCGAAAACGCGTTTTAAGCATGCACATGCATCTTTTGGTAGACGCGGATGAAGTTTTCTGCAAAACCACAAGATGTGCATGCAAATGGTGCCTTTGGCAGAAAGCGCACGTGGATTTCTACCAAACGACGTGCTAAGCATGCCGATGCTGCTCTTTTTAGCACCCGCGCACGCATTTGTGCGAAAACGCGTTTTAAGAATGCACATGCATCTTTTGGTAGACGCGGATGAAGTTTTCTGCAAAACCACAAGATGTGCATGCAAATGGTGCTTTTTGCAGAACGCGCACGTAGATTTCTACCAAACGACGTGCTAAGCATGCCGATGCTGCTCTTTTTAGCACCCGCGCACGGATTTGTGCGAAAACGCGTTTTAAGCATGCACATGCATCTTTTGGTAGACGCGGATGAAGTTTTCTGCAAAACCACAAGATGTGCATGCAAATGGTGCTTTTGGCAGAACGCGCACGTAGATTTCTACCAAACGACGTGCTAAGCATGCCGATGCTGCTCTTTTTAGCACCCGCGCACGCATTTGTGCGAAAACGCGTTTTAAGCATGCACATGCATCTTTTGGCAGACGCGGATGAAGTTTTCTGCAAAACCACAAGATGTGCATGCAAATGGTGCTTTTTGCAGAACGCGCACGTGGATTTCTACCAAACGACGTGCTAAGCATGCCGATGCTGCTATTTTTAGCACCCGCGCACGCATTTGTGCGAAAACGCGTTTTAAGCATGCACATGCATCTTTTGGTAGATGCGGATGAAGTTTTCTGCAAAACCACAAGATGTGCATGCAAATGGTGCTTTTTGCAGAACGCGCACGTGGATTTCTACCAAACGACGTGCTAAGCATGCCGATGCTGCTCTTTTAGCACCCGCGCACGCATTTGTGCGAAAACGCGTTTTAAGCATGCACACGCATCTTTTGGTAGACGCGGATGAAGTTTTCTGCAAAACCACAAGATGTGCATGCAAATGGTGCTTTTTGCAGAACGTGCACGTGGATTTCTACCAAACAACGTGCTAAGCATGCCGATGCTGCTCTTTTTAGCACCCGCGCACGCATTTGTGCGAAAACGCGTTTTAAGCATGCACATGCATCTTTTGGTAGACGCGGATGAAGTTTTCTGCAAAACCACAAGATGTGCATGCAAATGGTGCTTTTTGCAGAACGCGCACGTGGATTTCTACCAAACGACGTGCTAAGCATGCCGATGCTGCTCTTTTTAGCACCCGCGCACGGATTTGTGCGAAAACGCGTTTTAAGCATGCACATGCATCTTTTGGTAGACGCGGATGAAGTTTTCTGCAAAACCACAAGATGTGCATGCAAGTGGTGCTTTTCCCAGAACGCGCACGTGGATTTCTACCAAACGACGTGCTAAGCATGCCGATGCTGCTCTTTTTAGCACCCGCGCACGCATTTGTGCGAAAACGCGTTTTAAGCGTGCACATGCATCTTTTGGTAGACGTGGATGAAGTTTTCTGCAAAACCACAAGATGTGCATGCAAATGGTGCTTTTTGCAGAACGCGCTCGTGGATTTCTACCAAACGACGTGCTAAGCATGCCGATGCTGCTCTTTTTAGCACCCGCGCGCGCATTTGTGCGAAAACGCGTTTTAAGCATGCACATGCATCTTTTGGTAGACGCGGATGAAGTTTTCTGCAAAACCACAAGATGTGCATGCAAATGGTGCTTTTTGCAGAACGCGCACGTGGATTTCTACCAAACGACGTGCTAAGCATGCCGATGCTGCTCTTTTTAGCACCCGCGCACGGATTTGTGCGAAAACGCGTTTTAAGCATGCACATGCATCTTTTGGTAGACGCGGATGAAGTTTTCTACAAAACCACAAGATGTGCATGCAAATGGTGCTTTTGGCAGAACGCGCACGTGGATTTCTACCAAACGACGTGCTAAGCATGCCGATGCTGCTCTTTTTAGCACCCGCGCACGCATTTGTGCGAAAACGCGTTTTAAGCATGCACATGCATCTTTTGGTAGACGCGGATGAAGTTTTCTGCAAAACCACAAGATGTGCATACAAATGGTGCTTTTGGCAGAACGCGCACGTGGATTTCTACCAAACGACGTGCTAAGCATGCCGATGCTGCTCTTTTTAGCACCCGCGCACGCATTTGTGCGAAAACGCGTTTTAAGCATGCACGTGCATCTTTTGGTAGACGCGGATGAAGTTTTCTGCAAAACCACAAGATGTGCATGCAAATGGTGCTTTTTGCAGAACGCGCTCGTGGATTTCTACCAAACGACGTGCTAAGCATGCCGATGCTGCTCTTTTTAGCACCCGCGCACGCTTTTGTGCGAAAACGCGTTTTAAGCATGCACATGCATCTTTTGGTAGACGCGGATGAAGTTTTCTGCAAAACCACAAGATGTGCATGCAAATGGTGCTTTTTGCAGAACGCGCACGTGGATTTCTACCAAACGACGTGCTAAGCTTGCCGATGCTGCTCTTTTTAGCACCCGCGCACGGATTTGTGCGAAAACGCGTTTTAAGCATGCACATGCATCTTTTGGTAGACGCGGATGAAGTTTTCTGCAAAACCACAAGATGTGCATGCAAATGGTGCTTTTTGCAGAACGCGCTCGTGGATTTCGACCAAACGACGTGCTAAGCATGCCGATGCTGCTCTTTTTAGCACCCGCGCACGCATTTGTGCGAAAACGCGTTTTAAGCATGCACATGCATCTTTTGGTAGACGCGGATGAAGTTTCCTGCAAAACCACAAGATGTGCATGCAAATGGTGCTTTTTGCAGAACGCGCACGTGGATTTCTACCAAACGACGTGCTAAGCATGCCGATGCTGCTCTTTTTAGCACCCGCGCACGGATTTGTGCGAAAACGCGTTTTAAGCATGCACATGCATCTTTTGGTAGACGCGGATGAAGTTTTCTGCAAAACCACAAGATGTGCATGCAAATGGTGCTTTTTGCAGGACGCGCTCGTGGATTTCTACCAAACGACGTGCTAAGCATGCCGATGCTGCTCTTTTTAGCACCCGCGCACGCATTTGTGCGAAAACGCGTTTTAAGCATGCACATGCATCTTTTGGTAGACGCGGATGAAGTTTTCTGCAAAACCACAAGATGTGCATGCAAATGGTGCTTTTTGCAGAACGCGCTCGTGGATTTCTACCAAACGACGTGCTAAGCATGCCGATGCTGCTCTTTTTAGCACCCGCGCACGCATTTGTGCGAAAACGTGTTTTAAGCATGCACATGCATCTTTTGGTAGACGCGGATGAAGTTTTCTGCAAAACCACAAGATGTACATGCAAATGGTGCTTTTTGCAGAACGCGCACGTGGATTTCTACCAAACGACGTGCTAAGCATGCCGATGCTGCTCTTTTTAGCACCCGCGCACGGATTTGTGCGAAAACGCGTTTTAAGCATGCACATGCATCTTTTGGTAGACGCGGATGAAGTTTTCTGCAAAACCACAAGATGTGCATGCAAATGGTGCTTTTGGCAGAACGCGCACGTGGATTTCTACCAAACGACGTGCTAAGCATGCCGATGCTGCTCTTTTTAGCACCCGCGCACGCATTTGTGCGAAAACGCGTTTTAAGCATGCACATGCATCTTTTGGTAGACGCGGATGAAGTTTTCTGCAAAACCACAAGATGTGCATGCAAATGGTGCTTTTTGCAGAACGCGCACGTGGATTTCTACCAAACGACGTGCTAAGCTTGCCGATGCTGCTCTTTTTAGCACCCGCGCACGGATTTGTGCGAAAACGCGTTTTAAGCATGCACATGCATCTTTTGGTAGACGCGGATGAAGTTTTCTGCAAAACCACAAGATGTGCATGCAAATGGTGCTTTTGGCAGAACGCGCACGTGGATTTCTACCAAACGACGTGCTAAGCATGCCGATGCTGCTCTTTTTAGCACCCGCGCACGCATTTGTGCGAAAACGCGTTTTAAGCATGCACATGCATCTTTTGGTAGACGCGGATGAAGTTTTCTGCAAAACCACAAGATGTGCATGCAAATGGTGCTTTTTGCAGAACGCGCACGTGGATTTCTACCAAACGACGTGCTAAGCATGCCGATGCTGCTCTTTTTAGCACCCGCGCACGCATTTGTGCGAAAACGCGTTTTAAGCATGCACATGCATCTTTTGGTAGACGCGGATGAAGTTTTCTGCAAAACCACAAGATGTGCATGCAAATGGTGCTTTTGGCAGAACGCGCACGTGGATTTCTACCAAACGACGTGCTAAGCATGCCGATGCTGCTCTTTTTAGCACCCGCGCACGCATTTGTGCGAAAACGCGTTTTAAGCATGCACATGCATCTTTTGGTAGACGCGGATGAAGTTTTCTGCAAAACCACAAGATGTGCATGCAAATGGTGCTTTTTGCAGAACGCGCACGTGGATTTCTACCAAACGACGTGCTAAGCATGCCAATGCTGCTCTTTTTAGCACCCGCGCACGCATTTGTGCGAAAACGCGTTTTAAGCATGCACATGCATCTGTTGGTAGACGCGGATGAAGTTTTCTGCAAAACCACAAGATGTGCATGCAAATGGTGCTTTTGGCAAAACGCGCACGTGGATTTCTACCAAACGACGTGCTAAGCATGCCGATGCTGCTCTTTTTAGCACCCGCGCACGCATTTGTGCGAAAACGCGTTTTAAGCATGCACATGCATCGTTTGGTAGACGCGGATGAAGTTTTCTGCAAAACCACAAGATGTGCATGCAAATGGTGCTTTTTGCAGAACGCGCACGTGGATTTCTACCAAACGACGTGCTAAGCATGCCAATGCTGCTCTTTTTAGCACCCGCGCACGCATTTGTGCGAAAACGCGTTTTAAGCATGCACATGCATCTTTTGGTAGACGCGGATGAAGTTTTCTGCAAAACCACAAGATGTGCATGCAAATGGTGCTTTTGGCAAAACGCGCACGTGGATTTCTACCAAACGACGTGCTAAGCATGCCGATGCTGCTCTTTTTAGCACCCGCGCACGCATTTGTGCGAAAACGCGTTTTAAGCATGCACATGCATCTTTTGGTAGACGCGGATGAAGTTTTCTGCAAAACCACAAGATGTGCATGCAAATGGTGCTTTTTGCAGAACGCGCACGTGGATTTCTACCAAACGACGTGCTAAGCATGCCGATGCTGCTCTTTTTAGCACCCGCGCACGGATTTGTGCGAAAACGCGTTTTAAGCATGCACATGCATCTTTTGGTAGACGCGGATGAAGTTTTCTGCAAAACCACAAGATGTGCATGCAAATGGTGCTTTTTGCAGAACGCGCACGTGGATTTCTACCAAACGACGTGCTAAGCATGCCAATGCTGCTCTTTTTAGCCCCCGCGCACGCATTTGTGCGAAAACGCGTTTTAAGCATGCACATGCATCTTTTGGTAGACGCGGATGAAGTTTTCTGCAAAACCACAAGATGTGCATGCAAATGGTGCTTTTGGCAAAACGCGCACGTGGATTTCTACCAAACGACGTGCTAAGCATGCCGATGCTGCTCTTTTTAGCACCCGCGCACGCATTTGTGCGAAAACGCGTTTTAAGCATGCACATGCATCTTTTGGTAGACGCGGATGAAGTTTTCTGCAAAACCACAAGATGTGCATGCAAATGGTGCTTTTTGCAGAACGCGCACGTGGATTTCTACCAAACGACGTGCTAAGCATGCCAATGCTGCTCTTTTTAGCACCCGCGCACGCATTTGTGCGAAAACGCGTTTTAAGCATGCACATGCATCTTTTGGTAGACGCGGATGAAGTTTTCTGCAAAACCACAAGATGTGCATGCAAATGGTGCTTTTGGCAAAACGCGCACGTGGATTTCTACCAAACGACGTGCTAAGCATGCCGATGCTGCTCTTTTTAGCACCCGCGCACGCATTTGTGCGAAAACGCGTTTTAAGCATGCACATGCATCTTTTGGTAGACGCGGATGAAGTTTTCTGCAAAACCACAAGATGTGCATGCAAATGGTGCTTTTTGCAGAACGCGCACGTGGATTTCTACCAAACGACGTGCTAAGCATGCCGATGCTGCTCTTTTTAGCACCCGCGCACGGATTTGTGCGAAAACGCGTTTTAAGCATGCACATGCATCTTTTGGTAGACGCGGATGAAGTTTTCTGCAAAACCACAAGATGTGCATGCAAATGGTGCTTTTGGCAGAACGCGCACGTGGATTTCTACCAAACGACGTGCTAAGCATGCCGATGCTGCTCTTTTTAGCACCCGCGCACGCATTTGTGCGAAAACGCGTTTTAAGCATGCACATGCATCTTTTGGTAGACGCGGATGAAGTTTTCTGCAAAACCACAAGATGTGCATGCAAATGGTGCTTTTTGCAGAACGCGCACGTGGATTTCTACAAAACGACGTGCTAAGCATGCCGATGCTGCTATTTTTAGCACCCGCGCACGCATTTGTGCGAAAACGCGTTTTAGGCATGCACATGCATCTTTTGGTAGACGCGGATGAAGTTTTCTGCAAAACCACAAGATGTGCATGCAAATGGTGCTTTTTGCAGAACGCGCACGTGGATTTCTACCAAACGACGTACTAAGCATGCCGATGCTGCTCTTTTTAGCACCCGCGCACGCATTTGTGCGAAAACGCGTTTTAAGCATGCACATGCATCTTTTGGTAGACGCGGATGAAGTTTTCTGCAAAACCACAAGATGTGCATGCAAATGGTGCTTTTTGCAGAACGCGCACGTGGATTTCTACCAAACGACGTGCTAAGCATGCCGATGCTGCTCTTTTTAGCACCCGCGCACGGATTTGTGCGAAAACGCGTTTTAAGCATGCACATGCATCTTTTGGTAGACGCGGATGAAGTTTTCTGCAAAACCACAAGATGTGCATGCAAATGGTGCTTTTTGCAGAACGCGCACGTGGATTTCTACCAAACGACGTGCTAAGCATGCCGATGCTGCTCTTTTTAGCACCCGCGCACGCATTTGTGCGAAAACGCGTTTTAAGCATGCACATGCATCTTTTGGTAGACGCGGATGAAGTTTTCTGCAAAACCACAAGATGTGCATGCAAATGGTGCTTTTTGCAGAACGCGCACGTGGATTTCTACCAAACGACGCGCTAAGCATGCCGATGCTGCTATTTTTAGCACCCGCGCACGCATTTGTGCGAAAACGCGTTTTAGGCATGCACATGCATCTTTTGGTAGACGCGGATGAAGTTTTCTGCAAAACCACAAGATGTGCATGCAAATGGTGCTTTTTGCAGAACGCGCACGTGGATTTCTACCAAACGACGTGCTAAGCATGCCGATGCTGCTCTTTTTAGCACCCGCGCACGCATTTGTGCGAAAACGCGTTTTAAGCATGCACATGCATCTTTTGGTAGACGCGGATGAAGTTTTCTGCAAAACCACAAGATGTGCATGCAAATGGTGCTTTTTGCAGAACGCGCACGTGGATTTCTACCAAACGACGTGCTAAGCATGCCGATGCTGCTCTTTTTAGCACCCGCGCACGGATTTGTGCGAAAACGCGTTTTAAGCATGCACATGCATCTTTTGGTAGACGCGGATGAAGTTTTCTGCAAAACCACAAGATGTGCATGCAAATGGTGCTTTTGGCAGAACGCGCACGTGGATTTCTACCAAACGACGCGCTAAGCATGCCGATGCTGCTCTTTTTAGCACCCGCGCACGGATTTGTGCGAAAACGCGTTTTAAGCATGCACATGCATCTTTTGGTAGACGCGGATGAAGTTTTCTGCAAAACCACAAGATGTGCATGCAAATGGTGCTTTTTGCAGAACGCGCACGTGGATTTCTACCAAACGACGTGCTAAGCATGCCGATGCTGCTCTTTTTAGCACCCGCGCACGGATTTGTGCGAAAACGCGTTTTAAGTATGCACATGCATCTTTCGGTAGACGCGGATGAAGTTTTCTGCAAAACCACAAGATGTGCATGCAAATGGTGCTTTTGGCAGAACGCGCACGTGGATTTCTACCAAACGACGTGCTAAGCATGCCGATGCTGCTCTTTTTAACACCCGCGCACGCATTTGTGCGAAAACGCGTTTTAAGCATGCACATGCATCTTTTGGTAGACGCGGATGAAGTTTTCTGCAAAACCACAAGATGTGCATGCAAATGGTGCTTTTTGCAGAACGCGCACGTGGATTTCTACCAAACGACGTGCTAAGCATGCCGATGCTGCTCTTTTTAGCACCCGCGCACGCATTTGTGCGAAAACGCGTTTTAAGCATGCACATGCATCTTTTGGTAGACGCGGATGAAGTTTTCTGCAAAACCACAAGATGTGCATGCAAATGTTGCTTTTTGCAGAACGCGCACGTGGATTTCTACCAAACGACGTGCTAAGCTTGCCGATGCTGCTCTTTTTAGCACCCGCGCACGGATTTGTGCGAAAACGCGTTTTAAGCATGCACATGCATCTTTTGGTAGACGCGGATGAAGTTTTCTGCAAAACCACAAGATGTGCATGCAAATGGTGCTTTTGGCAGAACGCGCACGTGGATTTCTACCAAACGACGTGCTAAGCATGACGATGCTGCTCTTTTTAGCACCCGCGCACGCATTTGTGCGAAAACGCGTTTTAAGCATGCACATGCATCTTTTGGTAGACGCGGATGAAGTTTTCTGCAAAACCACAAGATGTGCATGCAAATGGTGCTTTTTGCAGAACGCGCACGTGGATTTCTACCAAACGACGTGCTAAGCATGTCGATGCTGCTCTTTTTAGCACCCGCGCACGGATTTGTGCGAAAACGCGTTTTAAGCATGCACATGCATCTTTTGGTAGACGCGGATGAAGTTTTCTGCAAAACCACAAGATGTGCATGCAAATGGTGCTTTTGGCAGAACGCGCACGTAGATTTCTACCAAACGACGTGCTAAGCATGCCGATGCTGCTCTTTTTAGCACCCGCGCACGCATTTGTGCGAAAACGCGTTTTAAGCATGCACATGCATCTTTTGGTAGACGCGGATGAAGTTTTCTGCAAAACCACAAGATGTGCATGCAAATGGTGCTTTTTGCAGAACGCGCACGTGGATTTCTACCAAACGACGTGCTAAGCATGCCGATGCTGCTCTTTTTAGCACCCGCGCACGGATTTGTGCGAAAACGCGTTTTAAGCATGCACATGCATCTTTTGGTAGACGCGGATGAAGTTTTCTGCAAAACCACAAGATGTGCATGCAAATGGTGCTTTTGGCAGAACGCGCACGTGGATTTCTACCAAACGACGTGCTAAGCATGCCGATGCTGCTCTTTTTAGCACCCGCGCACGCATTTGTGCGAAAACGCGTTTTAAGCATGCACATGCATCTTTTGGTAGACGCGGATGAAGTTTTCTGCTAAACCACAAGATGTGCATGCAAATGGTGCTTTTTGCAGAACGCGCACGTGGATTTCTACCAAACGACGTGCTAAGCATGCCGATGCTGCTATTTTTAGCACCCGCGCACGCATTTGTGCGAAAACGCGTTTTAGGCATGCACATGCATCTTTTGGTAGACGCGGATGAAGTTTTCTGCAAAACCACAAGATGTGCATGCAAATGGTGCTTTTGGCAGAACGCGCACGTGGATTTCTACCAAACGACGTGCTAAGCATGCCGATGCTGCTCTTTTTAGCACCCGCACACGCATTTGTGCGAAAACGAGTTTTAAGCATGCACATGCATCTTTTGGTAGACGCGGATGAAGTTTTCTGCAAAACCACAAGATGTGCATGCAAATGGTGCTTTTTGCAGAACGCGCACGTGGATTTCTACCAAACGACGTGCTAAGCTTGCCGATGCTGCTCTTTTTAGCACCCGCGCACGGATTTGTGCGAAAACGCGTTTTAAGCATGCACATGCATCTTTTGGTAGACGCGGATGAAGTTTTCTGCAAAACCACAAGATGTGCATGCAAATGGTGCTTTTGGCAGAACGCGCACGTGGATTTCTACCAAACGACGTGCTAAGCATGCCGATGCTGCTCTTTTTAGCACCCGCGCACGCATTTGTGCGAAAACGCGTTTTAAGCATGCACATGCATCTTTTGGTAGACGCGGATGAAGTTTTCTGCAAAACCACAAGATGTGCATGCAAATGGTGCTTTTTGCAGAACGCGCACGTGGATTTCTACCAAACGACGTGCTAAGCATGCCGATGCTGCTATTTTTAGCACCCGCGCACGCATTTGTGCGAAAACGCGTTTTAGGCATGCACATGCATCTTTTGGTAGACGCGGATGAAGTTTTCTGCAAAACCACAAGATGTGCATGCAAATGGTGCTTTTGGCAGAACGCGCACGTGGATTTCTACCAAACGACGTGCTAAGCATGACGATGCTGCTCTTTTTAGCACCCGCGCACGCATTTGTGCGAAAACGCGTTTTAAGCATGCACATGCATCTTTTGGTAGACGCGGATGAAGTTTTCTGCAAAACCACAAGATGTGCATGCAAATGGTGCTTTTTGCAGAACGCGCACGTGGATTTCTACCAAACGACGTGCTAAGCATGTCGATGCTGCTCTTTTTAGCACCCGAGCACGGATTTGTGCGAAAACGCGTTTTAAGCATGCACATGCATCTTTTGGTAGACGCGGATGAAGTTTTCTGCAAAACCACAAGATGTGCATGCAAATGGTGCTTTTGGCAGAACGCGCACGTAGATTTCTACCAAACGACGTGCTAAGCATGCCGATGCTGCTCTTTTTAGCACCCGCGCACGCATTTGTGCGAAAACGCGTTTTAAGCATGCACATGCATCTTTTGGTAGACGCGGATGAAGTTTTCTGCAAAACCACAAGATGTGCATGCAAATGGTGCTTTTTGCAGAACGCGCACGTGGATTTCTACCAAACGACGTGCTAAGCATGCCGATGCTGCTCTTTTTAGCACCCGCGCACGGATTTGTGCGAAAACGCGTTTTAAGCATGCACATGCATCTTTTGGTAGACGCGGATGAAGTTTTCTGCAAAACCACAAGATGTGCATGCAAATGGTGCTTTTGGCAGAACGCGCACGTGGATTTCTACCAAACGACGTGCTAAGCATGCCGATGCTGCTCTTTTTAGCACCCGCGCACGCATTTGTGCGAAAACGCGTTTTAAGCATGCACATGCATCTTTTGGTAGACGCGGATGAAGTTTTCTGCAAAACCACAAGATGTGCATGCAAATGGTGCTTTTTGCAGAACGCGCACGTGGATTTCTACCAAACGACGTGCTAAGCATGCCGATGCTGCTATTTTTAGCACCCGCGCACGCATTTGTGCGAAAACGCGTTTTAGGCATGCACATGCATCTTTTGGTAGACGCGGATGAAGTTTTCTGCAAAACCACAAGATGTGCATGCAAATGGTGCTTTTTGCAGAACGCGCACGTGGATTTCTACCAAACGACGTGCTAAGCATGCCGATGCTGCTCTTTTTAGCACCCGCGCACGCATTTGTGCGAAAACGCGTTTTAAGCATGCACATGCATCTTTTGGTAGACGCGGATGAAGTTTTCTGCAAAACCACAAGATGTGCATGCAAATGGTGCTTTTTGCAGAACGCGCACGTGGATTTTTACCAAACGACGTGCTAAGCATGCCGATGCTGCTCTTTTTAGCACCCGCGCACGCATTTGTGCGAAAACGCGTTTTAAGCATGCACATGCATCTTTTGGTAGACGCGGATGAAGTTTTCTGCAAAACCACAAGATGTGCATGCAAATGGTGCTTTTTGCAGAACGCGCACGTGGATTTCTACCAAACGACGTGCTAAGCATGCCGATGCTGCTCTTTTTAGCACCCGCGCACGCATTTGTGCGAAAACGCGTTTTAAGCATGCACATGCATCTTTTGGTAGACGCGGATGAAGTTTTCTGCAAAACCACAAGATGTGCATGCAAATGGTGCTTTTTGCAGAACGCGCTCGTGGATTTCTACCAAACGACGTGCTAAGCATGCCGATGCTGCTCTTTTTAGCACCCGCGCACACATTTGTGCGAAAACGCGTTTTAAGCATGCACATGCATCTTTTGGTAGACGCGGATGAAGTTTTCTGCAAAACCACAAGATGTGCATGCAAATGGTGCTTTTTGCAGAACGCGCACGTGGATTTCTACCAAACGACGTGCTAAGCATGCCGATGCTGCTCTTTTTAGCACCCGCGCACGGATTTGTGCGAAAACGCGTTTTAAGCATGCACATGCATCTTTTGGTAGACGCGGATGAAGTTTTCTGCAAAACCACAAGATGTGCATGCAAATGGTGCTTTTGGCAGAACGCGCACGTAGATTTCTACCAAACGACGTGCTAAGCATGCCAATGCTGCTCTTTTTAGCACCCGCGCACGCATTTGTGCGAAAACGCGTTTTAAGCATGCACATGCATGTTTTGGTAGACGCGGATGAAGTTTTCTGCAAAACCACAAGATGTGCATGCAAATGGTGCTTTTTGCAGAACGCGCACGTGGATTTCTACCAAACGACGTGCTAAGCATGCCGATGCTGCTCTTTTAGCACCCGCGCACGGATTTGTGCGAAAACGCGTTTTAAGCATGCCCATGTATCTTTTGGTAGACGCGGATGAAGTTTTCTGCAAAACCACAAGATGTGCATGCAAATGGTGCTTTTGGCAGAACGCGCTCGTGGATTTCTACCAAACGACGTGCTAAGCATGCCGATGCTGCTCTTTTTAGCACCCGCGCACGCATTTGTGCGAAAACGCGTTTTAAGCATGCACATGCATCTTTTGGTAGACGCGGATGAAGTTTTCTGCAAAACCACAAGATGTGCATGCAAATGGTGCTTTTTGCAGAACGCGCTCGTGGATTTCTACCAAACGACGTGCTAAGCATGCCGATGCTGCTCTTTTTAGCACCCGCGCACGCATTTGTGCGAAAACGCGTTTTAAGCATGCACATGCATCTTTTGGTAGACGCGGATGAAGTTTTCTGCAAAACCACCAGATGTGCATGCAAATGGTGCTTTTTGCAGAACGCGCACGTGGATTTCTACCAAACGACGTGCTAAGCATGCCGATGCTGCTCTTTTTAGCACCCGCGCACGCATTTGTGCGAAAACGCGTTTTAAGCATGCACATGCATCTTTTGGTAGACGCGGATGAAGTTTTCTGCAAAACCACAAGATGTGCATGCAAATGGTGCTTTTGCAGAACGCGCACGTGGATTTCTACCAAACGACGTGCTAAGCATGCCGATGCTGCTCTTTTTAGCACCCGCGCAGGCATTTGTGCGAAAACGCGTTTTAAGCATGCACATGCATCTTTTGGTAGACGCGGATGAAGTTTTCTGCAAAACCACAAGATGTGCATGCAAATGGTGCTTTTGGCAGAACGCGCACGTGGATTTCTACCAAACGACGTGCTAAGCATGCCGATGCTGCTCTTTTTAGCACCCGCGCACGCATTTGTGCGAAAACGCGTTTTAAGCATGCACATGCATCTTTTGGTAGACGCGGATGAAGTTTTCTGCAAAACCACAAGATGTGCATGCAAATGGTGCTTTTTGCAGAACGCGCACGTGGATTTCTACCAAACGACGTGCTAAGCATGCCGATGCTGCTCTTTTTAGCACCCGCGCACGGATTTGTGCGAAAACGCGTTTTAAGCATGCACATGCATCTTTTGGTAGACGCGGATGAAGTTTTCTGCAAAACCACAAGATGTGCATGCAAATGGTGCTTTTGGCAGAACGCGCACGTGGATTTCTACCAAACGACGTGCTAAGCATGCCGATGCTGCTCTTTTTAGCACCCGCGCAGGCATTTGTGCGAAAACGCGTTTTAAGCATGCACATGCATCTTTTGGTAGACGCGGATGAAGTTTTCTGCAAAACCACAAGATGTGCATGCAAATGGTGCTTTTGGCAGAACGCGCACGTGGATTTCTACCAAACGACGTGCTAAGCATGCCGATGCTGCTCTTTTTAGCACCCGCGCACGCATTTGTGCGAAAACGCGTTTTAAGCATGCACATGCATCTTTTGGTAGACGCGGATGAAGTTTTCTGCAAAACCACAAGATGTGCATGCAAATGGTGCTTTTTGCAGAACGCGCACGTGGATTTCTACCAAACGACGTGCTAAGCATGCCGATGCTGCTCTTTTTAGCACCCGCGCACACATTTGAGCGAAAACGCGTTTTAAGCATGCACATGCATCTTTTGGTAGACGCGGATGAAGTTTTCTGCAAAACCACAAGATGTGCATGCAAATGGTGCTTTTTGCAGAACGCGCACGTGGATTTCTACCAAACGACGTGCTAAGCTTGCCGATGCTGCTCTTTTTAGCACCCGCGCACGGATTTGTGCGAAAACGCGTTTTAAGCATGCACATGCATCTTTTGGTAGACGCGGATGAAGTTTTCTGCAAAACCACAAGATGTGCATGCAAATGGTGCTTTTTGCAGAACGCGCTCGTGGATTTCTACCAAACGACGTGCTAAGCATGCCGATGCTGCTCTTTTTAGCACCCGCGCACGCATTTGTGCGAAAACGCGTTTTAAGCATGCACATGCATCTTTTGGTAGACGCGGATGAAGTTTCCTGCAAAACCACAAGATGTGCATGCAAATGGTGCTTTTTGCAGAACGCGCACGTGGATTTCTACCAAACGACGTGCTAAGCATGCCGATGCTGCTCTTTTTAGCACCCGCGCACGGATTTGTGCGAAAACGCGTTTTAAGCATGCACATGCATCTTTTGGTAGACGCGGATGAAGTTTTCTGCAAAACCACAAGATGTGCATGCAAATGGTGCTTTTTGCAGAACGCGCACGTGGATTTCTACCAAACGACGTGCTAAGCATGCCGATGCTGCTCTTTTTAGCACCCGCGCACGCATTTGTGCGAAAACGCGTTTTAAGCATGCACATGCATCTTTTGGTAGACGCGGATGAAGTTTTCTACAAAACCACAAGATGTGCATGCAAATGGTGCTTTTTGCAGAACGCGCTCGTGGATTTCTACCAAACGACGTGCTAAGCATGCCGATGCTGCTCTTTTTAGCACCCGCGCACGCATTTGTGCGAAAACGCGTTTTAAGCATGCACATGCATCTTTTGGTAGACGCGGATGAAGTTTTCTGCAAAACAACAAGATGTGCATGCAAATGGTGCTTTTTGCAGAACGCGCACGTGGATTTCTACCAAACGACGTGCTAAGCATGCCGATGCTGCTCTTTTTAGCACCCGCGCACGGATTTGTGCGAAAACGCGTTTTAAGCATGCACATGCATCTTTTGGTAGACGCGGATGAAGTTTTCTGCAAAACCACAAGATGTGCATGCAAATGGTGCTTTTGGCAGAACGCGCACGTGGATTTCTACCAAACGACGTGCTAAGCATGCCGATGCTGCTCTTTTTAGCACCCGCGCACGCATTTGTGCGAAAACGCGTTTTAAGCATGCACATGCATCTTTTGGTAGACGCGGATGAAGTTTTCTGCAAAACCACAAGATGTGCATGCAAATGGTGCTTTTTGCAGGACGCGCTCGTGGATTTCTACCAAACGACGTGCTAAGCATGCCGATGCTGCTCTTTTTAGCACCCGCGCACGCATTTGTGCGAAAACGCGTTTTAAGCATGCACATGCATCTTTTGGTAGACGCGGATGAAGTTTTCTGCAAAACCACAAGATGTGCATGCAAATGGTGCTTTTTGCAGAACGCGCTCGTGGATTTCTACCAAACGACGTGCTAAGCATGCCGATGCTGCTCTTTTTAGCACCCGCGCACGCATTTGTGCGAAAACGCGTTTTTAAGCATGCACATGCATCTTTTGGTAGACGCGGATGAAGTTTTTCTGCAAAACCACAAGATGTGCATGCAAATGGTGCTTTTTGCAGACGCGCACGTGGATTTCTACCAAACGACGTGCTAAGCATGCCGATGCTGCTCTTTTTAGCACCCGCGCACGCATTTGTGCGAAAACGCGTTTTAAGCATGCACATGCATCTTTTGGTAGACGCGGATGAAGTTTTCTGCAAAACAACAAGATGTGCATGCAAATGGTGCTTTTTGCAGAACGCGCACGTGGATTTCTACAAACGACGTGCTAAGCATGCCGATGCTGCTCTTTTTAGCACCCGCGCACGGATTTGTGCGAAAACGCGTTTTAAGCATGCACATGCATCTTTTGGTAGACGCGGATGAAGTTTTCTGCAAAACCACAAGATGTGCATGCAAATGGTGCTTTTGGCAGAACGCGCACGTGGATTTCTACCAAACGACGTGCTAAGCATGCCGATGCTGCTCTTTTTAGCACCCGCGCACGCATTTGTGCGAAAACGCGTTTTAAGCATGCACATGCATCTTTTGGTAGACGCGGATGAAGTTTTCTGCAAAACCACAAGATGTGCATGCAAATGGTGCTTTTTGCAGGACGCGCTCGTGGATTTCTACCAAACGACGTGCTAAGCATGCCGATGCTGCTCTTTTTAGCACCCGCGCACGCATTTGTGCGAAAACGCGTTTTAAGCATGCACATGCATCTTTTGGTAGACGCGGATGAAGTTTTCTGCAAAACCACAAGATGTGCATGCAAATGGTGCTTTTTGCAGAACGCGCTCGTGGATTTCTACCAAACGACGTGCTAAGCATGCCGATGCTGCTCTTTTTAGCACCCGCGCACGCATTTGTGCGAAAACGCGTTTTAAGCATGCACATGCATCTTTTGGTAGACGCGGATGAAGTTTTCTGCAAAACCACAGATGTGCCATGCAAATGGTGCTTTTTGCAGAACGCGCACGTGGATTTCTACCAAACGACGTGGTAAGCATGCCGATGCTGCTCTTTTTAGCACCCGCGCACGCATTTGTGCGAAAACGCGTTTTAAGCATGCACATGCATCTTTTGGTAGACGCGGATGAAGTTTTCTGCAAAACCACAAGAAGTGCATGCAAATGGTGCTTTTTGCAGAACGCGCTCGTGGATTTCTACCAAACGACGTGCTAAGCATGCCGATGCTGCTCTTTTTAGCACCCGCGCACGCATTTGTGCGAAAACGCGTTTTAAGCATGCACATGCATCTTTTGGTAGACGCGGATGAAGTTTTCTGCAAAACCACAAGATGTGCATGCAAATGGTGCTT
Source organism: Dermacentor andersoni (assembly GCF_023375885.2). NCBI lineage: Eukaryota > Metazoa > Arthropoda > Arachnida > Ixodida > Ixodidae > Dermacentor > Dermacentor andersoni. The sequence goes on along the minus strand of NW_027314856.1, from coordinate 40,989 downwards.
TTTGCAGAACGCGCACGTGTATTTCTACCAAACGACGTGCTAAGCATGCCGATGCTGCTCTTTTTAGCACCCGCGCACGGATTTGTGCGAAAACGCGTTTTAAGCATGCACATGCATCTTTTGGTAGACGCGGATGAAGTTTTCTGCAAAACCACAAGATGTGCATGCAAATGGTGCTTTTGGCAGAACGCGCACGTGGATTTCTACCAAACGACGTGCTAAGCATGCCGATGCTGCTCTTTTTAGCACCCGCGCACGCATTTGTGCGAAAACGCGTTTTAAGCATGCACATGCATCTTTTGGTAGACGCGGATGAAGTTTTCTGCAAAACCACAAGATGTGCATGCAAATGGTGCTTTTTGCAGAACGCGCTCGTGGATTTCTACCAAACGACGTGCTAAGCATGCCGATGCTGCTCTTTTTAGCACCCGCGCACGCATTTGTGCGAAAACGCGTTTTAAGCATGCACATGCATCTTTTGGTAGGCGCGGATGAAGTTTTCTGCAAAACCACAAGATGTACATGCAAATGGTGCTTTTTGCAGAACGCGCACGTGGATTTCTACCAAACGACGTGCTAAGCATGCCGATGCTGCTCTTTTTAGCACCCGCGCACGGATTTGTGCGAAAACGCGTTTTAAGCATGCACATGCATCTTTTGGTAGACGCGGATGAAGTTTTCTGCAAAACCACAATATGTGCATGCAAATGGTGCTTTTGGCAGAACGCGCACGTGGATTTCTACCAAACGACGTGCTAAGCATGCCGATGCTGCTCTTTTTAGCACCCGCGCACGCATTTGTGCGAAAACGCGTTTTAAGCATGCACATGCATCTTTTGGTAGACGCGGATGAAGTTTTCTGCAAAACCACAAGATGTGCATGCAAATGGTGCTTTTTGCAGAACGCGCACGTGCATTTCTACCAAACGACGTGCTAAGCATGCCGATGCTGCTCTTTTTAGCACCCGCGCACGCATTTGTGCGAAAACGCGTTTTAAGCATGCACATGCATCTTTTGGTAGACGCGGATGAAGTTTTCTGCAAAACCACAAGATGTGCATGCAAATGGTGCTTTTTGCAGGACGCGCACGTGGATTTCTACCAAACGACGTGCTAAGCTTGCCGATGCTGCTCTTTTTAGCACCCGCGCACGGATTTGTGCGAAAACGCGTTTTAAGCATGCACATGCATCTTTTGGTAGACGCGGATGAAGTTTTCTGCAAAACCACAAGATGTGCATGCAAATGGTGCTTTTGGCAGAACGCGCACGTGGATTTCTACCAAACGACGTGCTAAGCATGCCGATGCTGCTCTTTTTAGCACCCGCGCACGCATTTGTGCGAAAATGCGTTTTAAGCATGCGCATGCATCTTTTGGTAGACGCGGATGAAGTTTTCTGCAAAACCACAAGATGTGCATGCAAATGGTGCTTTTTGCAGAACGCGCACGTGGATTTCTACCAAACGACGTGCTAAGCATGCCGATGCTGCTCTTTTTAGCACCCGCGCACGCATTTGTGCGAAAACGCGTTTTAAGCATGCACATGCATCTTTTGGTAGACGCGGATGAAGTTTTCTGCAAAACCACAAGATGTGCATGCAAATGGTGCTTTTTGCAGAACGCGCTCGTGGATTTCTACCAAACGACGTGCTAAGCATGCCGATGCTGCTCTTTTTAGCACCCGCGCACGCATTTGTGCGAAAACGCGTTTTAAGCATGCACATGCATCTTTTGGTAGACGCGGATGAAGTTTTCGGCAAAACCACAAGATGTGCATGCAAATGGTGCTTTTTGCAGAACGCGCACGTGGATTTCTACCAAACGACGTGCTAAGCATGCCGATGCTGCTCTTTTTAGCACCCGCGCACGGATTTGTGCGAAAACGCGTTTTAAGCATGCACATGCATCTTTTGGTAGACGCGGATGAAGTTTTCTGCAAAACCACAAGATGTGCATGCAAATGGTGCTTTTGGCAGAACGCGCACGTGGATGTCTACCAAACGACGTGCTAAGCATGCCGATGCTGCTCTTTTTAGCACCCGCGCACGCATTTGTGCGAAACGCGTTTTAAGCATGCACATGCATCTTTTGGTAGACGCGGATGAAGTTTTCTGCAAAACCACAAGATGTACATGCAAATGGTGCTTTTTGCAGAACGCGCACGTGGATTTCTACCAAACGACGTGCTAAGCTTGCCGATGCTGCTCTTTTTAGCACCCGCGCACGGATTTGTGCGAAAACGCGTTTTAAGCATGCACATGCATCTTTTGGTAGACGCGGATGAAGTTTTCTGCAAAACCACAAGATGTGCATGCAAATAGTGCTTTTGGCAGAACGCGCACGTGGATTTCTACCAAACGACGTGCCAAGCATGCCGATGCTGCTCTTTTTAGCACCCGCGCACGCATTTGTGCGAAAACGCGTTTTAAGCATGCACATGCATCTTTTGGTAGACGCGGATGAAGTTTTCTGCAAAACCACAAGATGTGCATGCAAATGGTGCTTTTTGCAGAACGCGCACGTGGATTTCTACCAAACGACGTGCTAAGCATGCCGATGCTGCTCTTTTTAGCACCCGCGCACGGATTTGTGCGAAAACGCGTTTTAAGCATGCACATGCATCTTTTGGTAGACGCGGATGAAGTTTTCTGCAAAACCACAAGATGTGCATGCAAATGGTGCTTTTGGCAGAACGCGCACGTGGATTTCTACCAAACGACGTGCTAAGCATGCCGATGCTGCTCTTTTTTAGCACCCGCGCACGCATTTGTGCGAAAACGCGTTTTAAGCATGCACATGCATCTTTTGGTAGAAGCGGATGAAGTTTTCTGCAAAACCACAAGATGTGCATGCAAATGGTGGTTTTGCAGAACGCGCTCGTGGATTTCTACCAAACGACGTGCTAAGCATGCCGATGCTGCTCTTTTTAGCACCCGCGCACGCATTTGTGCGAAAACGCGTTTTAAGCATGCACATGCATCTTTTGGTAGACGCGGATGAAGTTTTCTGCAAAACCACAAGATGTGCATGCAAATGGTGCTTTTTGCAGAACGCGCACGTGCATTTCTACCAAACGACGTGCTAAGCATGCCGATGCTGCTCTTTTTAGCACCCGCGCACGCATTTGTGCGAAAACGCGTTTTAAGCATGCACATGCATCTTTTGGTAGACGCGGATGAAGTTTTCTGCAAAACCACAAGATGTGCATGCAAATGGTGCTTTTTGCAGAACGCGCACGTGGATTTCTACCAAACGACGTGCTAAGCTTGCCGATGCTGCTCTTTTTAGCACCCGCGCACGGATTTGTGGCGAAAACGCGTTTTAAGCATGCACATGCATCTTTTGGTAGACGCGGATGAATTTTTCTGCAAACCACAAGATGTGCATGCAAATGGTGCTTTTTGCAGAACGCGCACGTGGCTTTCTACCAAACGACGTGCTAAGCATGCCGATGCTGCTCTTTTTAGCACCCGCGCACGGATTTGTGCGAAAACGCGTTTTAAGCATGCACATGCATCTTTTGGTAGACGCGGATGAAGTTTTCTGCAAAACCACAAGATGTGCATGCAAATGGTGCTTTTGGCAGAACGCGCACGTGGATTTCTACCAAACGACGTGCTAAGCATGCCGATGCTGCTCTTTTTAGCACCCGCGCACGCATTTGTGCGAAAATGCGTTTTAAGCATGCGCATGCATCTTTTGGTAGACGCGGATGAAGTTTTCTGCAAAACCACAAGATGTGCATGCAAATGGTGCTTTTTGCTGAACGCGCACGTGGATTTCTACCAAACGACGTGCTAAGCATGCCCGATGCTGCTCTTTTTAGCACCCGCGCACACATTTGTGCGAAAACGCGGTTTTAAGCATGCACATGCATCTTTTGGTAGACGCGGATGAAGTTTTCTGCAAAACCACAAGATGTGCATGCAAATGGTGCTTTTTGCAGAACGCGCTCGTGGATTTCTTACCAAACGACGTGCTAAGCATGCCGATGCTGCTCTTTTTAGCACCCGCGCACGCATTTGTGCGAAAACGCGTTTTAAGCATGCACATGCATCTTTTGGTAGACGCGGATGAAGTTTTCGGCAAAACCACAAGATGTGCATGCAAATGGTGCTTTTTGCAGAACGCGCACGTGGATTTCTACCAACGACGTGCTAAGCATGCCGATGCTGCTCTTTTTAGCACCCGCGCACGGATTTGTGCGAAAACGCGTTTTAAGCATGCACATGCATCTTTTGGTAGACGCGGATGAAGTTTTCTGCAAAACCAGCAAGATGTGCATGCAAATGGTGCTTTTGGCAGAACGCGCACGTGGATGTCTACCAAACGACGTGCTAAGCATGCCGATGCTGCTCTTTTTAGTACCCGCGCACGCATTTGTGCGAAAACGCGTTTTTAAGCATGCACATGCATCTTTTGGTAGACGCGGATGAAGTTTTCTGCAAAACCACAAGATGTGCATGCAAATGGTGCTTTTTGCAGAACGCGCACGTGGATTTCTACCAAACGACGTGCTAAGCTTGCCGATGCTGCTCTTTTTAGCACCCGCGCACGGATTTGTGCGAAAACGCGTTTTAAGCATGCACATGCATCTTTTGGTAGACGCGGATGAAGTTTTCTGCAAAACCACAAGATGTGCATGCAAATAGTGCTTTTGGCAGAACGCGCACGTGGATTTCTACCAAACGACGTGCCAAGCATGCCGATGCTGCTCTTTTTAGCACCCGCGCACGCATTTGTGCGAAAACGCGTTTTTAAGCATGCACATGCATCTTTGGTAGACGCGGATGAAGTTTTCTGCAAAACCACAAGATGTGCATGCAAATGGTGCTTTTTGCAGAACGCGCACGTGGATTTCTACCAAACGACGTGCTAAGCATGCCGATGCTGCTCTTTTTAGCACCCGCGCACGGATTTGTGCGAAAACGCGTTTTAAGCATGCACATGCATCTTTTGGTAGACGCGGATGAAGTTTTCTGCAAAACCACAAGATGTGCATGCAAATGGTGCTTTTTGCAGAACGCGCTCGTGGATTTCTACCAAACGACGTGCTAAGCATGCCGATGCTGCTCTTTTTAGCACCCGCGCACGCATTTGTGCGAAAACGCGTTTTAAGCATGCACATGCATCTTTTGGTAGACGCGGATGAAGTTTTCGGCAAAACCACAAGATGTGCATGCAAATGGTGCTTTTTGCAGAACGCGCACGTGGATTTCTACCAAACGACGTGCTAAGCATGCCGATGCTGCTCTTTTTAGCACCCGCGCACGGATTTGTGCGAAAACGCGTTTTAAGCATGCACATGCATCTTTTGGTAGACGCGGATGAAGTTTTCTGCAAAACCACAAGATGTGCATGCAAATGGTGCTTTTTGCAGAACGCGCACGTGGATTTCTACCAAACGACGTGCTAAGCTTGCCGATGCTGCTCTTTTTAGCACCCCGCGCACGGATTTGTGCGAAAACGCGTTTTAAGCATGCACATGCATCTTTTGGTAGACGCGGATGAAGTTTTCTGCAAAACCACAAGATGTGCATGCAAATAGTGCTTTTGGCAGAACGCGCACGTGGATTTCTACCAAACGACGTGCCAAGCATGCCGATGCTGCTCTTTTTAGCACCCGCGCACGCATTTGTGCGAAAACGCGTTTTTAAGCATGCACATGCATCTTTTGGTAGACGCGGATGAAGTTTCTGCAAAACCACAAGATGTGCATGCAAATGGTGCTTTTTGCAGAACGCGCACGTGGATTTCTACCAAACGACGTGCTAAGCATGCCGATGCTGCTCTTTTTAGCACCCGCGCACGGATTTGTGCGAAAACGCGTTTTAAGCATGCACATGCATCTTTTGGGTAGACGCGGATGAAGTTTTCTGCAAAACCACAAGATGTGCATGCAAATGGTGCTTTTGGCAGAACGCGCACGTGGATTTCTACCAAACGACGTGCTAAGCATGCCGATGCTGCTCTTTTTAGCACCCGCGCACGCATTTGTGCGAAACGCGTTTTAAGCATGCACATGCATCTTTTGGTAGAAGCGGATGAAGTTTTCTGCAAAAACCACAAGATGTGCATGCAAATGGTGGTTTTGCAGAACGCGCTCGTGGATTTCTACCAAACGACGTGCTAAGCATGCCGATGCTGCTCTTTTTAGCACCCGCGCACGCATTTGTGCGAAAACGCGTTTTAAGCATGCACATGCATCTTTTGGTAGACGCGGATGAAGTTTTCTGCAAAACCACAAGATGTGCATGCAAATGGTGCTTTTTGCAGAACCGCGCACGTGCATTTCTACCAAACGACGTGCTAAGCATGCCGATGCTGCTCTTTTTAGCACCCGCGCACGCATTTGTGCGAAAACGCGTTTTAAGCATGCACATGCATCTTTTGGTAGACGCGGATGAAGTTTTCTGCAAAACCACAAGATGTGCATGCAAATGGTGCTTTTTGCAGAACGCGCACGTGGATTTCTACCAACGACGTGCTAAGCTTGCCGATGCTGCTCTTTTTAGCACCCGCGCACGGATTTGTGCGAAAACGCGTTTTAAGCATGCACATGCATCTTTTGGTAGACGCGGATGAATTTTTCTGCAAAACCACAAGATGTGCATGCAAATGGTGCTTTTTGCAGAACGCGCACGTGGATTTCTACCAAACGACGTGCTAAGCATGCCGATGCTGCTCTTTTTAGCACCCGCGCACGGATTTGTGCGAAAACGCGTTTTAAGCATGCACATGCATCTTTTGGTAGACGCGGATGAAGTTTTCTGCAAAACCACAAGATGTGCATGCAAATGGTGCTGTTGGCAGAACGCGCACGTGGATTTCTACCAAACGACGTGCTAAGCATGCCGATGCTGCTCTTTTTAGCACCCGCGCACGCATTTGTGCGAAAATGCGTTTTAAGCATGCGCATGCATCTTTTGGTAGACGCGGATGAAGTTTTCTGCAAAACCACAAGATGTGCATGCAAATGGTGCTTTTTGCTGAACGCGCACGTGGATTTCTACCAAACGACGTGCTATGCATGCCGATGCTGCTCTTTTTAGCACCCGCGCACGCATTTGTGCGAAAACGCGTTTTAAGCATGCACATGCATCTTTTGGTAGACGCGGATGAAGTTTTCTGCAAAACCACAAGATGTGCATGCAAATGGTGCTTTTTGCAGAACGCGCTCGTGGATTTCTACCAAACGACGTGCTAAGCATGCCGATGCTGCTCTTTTTAGCACCCGCGCACGCATTTGTGCGAAAACGCGTTTTAAGCATGCACATGCATCTTTTGGTAGACGCGGATGAAGTTTTCGGCAAAACCACAAGATGTGCATGCAAATGGTGCTTTTTGCAGAACGCGCACGTGGATTTCTACCAAACGACGTGCTAAGCATGCCGATGCTGCTCTTTTTAGCACCCGCGCACGGATTTGTGCGAAAACGCGTTTTAAGCATGCACATGCATCTTTTGGTAGACGCGGATGAAGTTTTCTGCAAAACCACAAGATGTGCATGCAAATGGTGCTTTTGGCAGAACGCGCACGTGGATGTCTACCAAACGACGTGCTAAGCATGCCGATGCTGCTCTTTTTAGCACCCGCGCACGCATTTGTGCGAAAACGCGTTTTAAGCATGCACATGCATCTTTTGGTAGACGCGGATGAAGTTTTCTGCAAAACCACAAGATGTGCATGCAAATGGTGCTTTTTGCAGAACGCGCACGTGGATTTCTACCAAACGACGTGCTAAGCTTGCCGATGCTGCTCTTTTTAGCACCCGCGCACGGATTTGTGCGAAAACGCGTTTTAAGCATGCACATGCATCTTTTGGTAGACGCGGATGAAGTTTTCTGCAAAACCACAAGATGTGCATGCAAATAGTGCTTTTGGCAGAACGCGCACGTGGATTTCTACCAAACGACGTGCCAAGCATGCCGATGCTGCTCTTTTTAGCACCCGCGCACGCATTTGTGCGAAAACGCGTTTTAAGCATGCACATGCATCTTTTGGTAGAAGCGGATGAAGTTTTCTGCAAAACCACAAGATGTGCATGCAAATGGTGGTTTTGCAGAACGCGCTCGTGGATTTCTACCAAACGACGTGCTAAGCATGCCGATGCTGCTCTTTTTAGCACCCGCGCACGCATTTGTGCGAAAACGCGTTTTAAGCATGCACATGCATCTTTTGGTAGACGCGGATGAAGTTTTCTGCAAAACCACAAGATGTGCATGCAAATGGTGCTTTTTGCAGAACGCGCACGTGGATTTCTACCAAACGACGTGCTAAGCATGCCGATGCTGCTCTTTTTAGCACCCGCGCACGGATTTGTGCGAAAACGCGTTTTAAGCATGCACATGCATCTTTTGGTAGACGCGGATGAAGTTTTCTGCAAAACCACAATATGTGCATGCAAATGGTGCTTTTGGCAGAACGCGCACGTGGATTTCTACCAAACGACGTGCTAAGCATGCCGATGCTGCTCTTTTTACCACCCGCGCACGCATTTGTGCGAAAACGCGTTTTAAGCATGCACATGCATCTTTTGGTAGACGCGGATGAAGTTTTCGGCAAAACCACAAGATGTGCATGCAAATGGTGCTTTTTGCAGAACGCGCACGTGGATTTCTACCAAACGACATGCTAAGCATGCCGATGCTGCTCTTTTTAGCACCCGCGCACGGATTTGTGCGAAAACGCGTTTTAAGCATGCACATGCATCTTTTGGTAGACGCGGATGAAGTTTTCTGCAAAACCTCAAGATGTGCATGCAAATGGTGCTTTTGGCAGAACGCGCACGTGGATTTCTACCAAACGACGTGCTAAGCATGCCGATGCTGCTCTTTTTAGCACCCGCGCACGCATTTGTGCGAAAACGCGTTTTAAGCATGCACATGCATCTTTTGGTAGACGCGGATGAAGTTTTCTGCAAAACCACAATATGTGCATGCAAATGGTGCTTTTGGCAGAACGCGCACGTGGATTTCTACCAAACGACGTGCTAAGCATGCCGATGCTGCTCTTTTTAGCACCCGCGCACGCATTTGTGCGAAAACGCGTTTTAAGCATGCACATGCATCTTTTGGTAGACGCGGATGAAGTTTTCTGCAAAACCACAAGATGTGCATGCAAATGGTGCTTTTTGCAGAACGCGCACGTGCATTTCTACCAAACGACGTGCTAAGCATACCGATGCTGCTCTTTTTGGCACCCGCGCACGCATTTGTGCGAAAACGCGTTTTAAGCATGCACATGCATCTTTTGGTAGACGCGGATGAAGTTTTCTGCAAAACCACAAGATGTGCATGCAAATGGTGCTTTTTGCAGAACGCGCACGTGGATTTCTACCAAACGACGTGCTAAGCTTGCCGATGCTGCTCTTTTTAGCACCCGCGCACGGATTTGTGCGAAAACGCGTTTTAAGCATGCACATGCATCTTTTGGTAGACGCGGATGAAGTTTTCTGCAAAACCACAAGATGTGCATGCAAATGGTGCTTTTGGCAGAACGCGCACGTGGATTTCTACCAAACGACGTGCTAAGCATGCCGATGCTGCTCTTTTTAGCACCCGCGCACGCATTTGTGCGAAAACGCGTTTTAAGCATGCACATGCATCTTTTGGTAGACGCGGATGAAGTTTTCTGCAAAACCACAAGATGTGCATGCAAATGGTGCTTTTTGCAGAACGCGCACGTGGATTTCTACCAAACGACGTGCTAAGCATGCCGATGCTGCTCTTTTTAGCACCCGCGCACGGATTTGTGCGAAAACGCGTTTTAAGCATGCACATGCATCTTTTGGTAGACGCGGATGAAGTTTTCTGCAAAACCACAAGATGTGCATGCAAATGGTGCTTTTGGCAGAACGCGCACGTGGATTTCTACCAAACGACGTGCTAAGCATGCCGATGCTGCTCTTTTTAGCACCCGCGCACGCATTTGTGCGAAAACGCGTTTTAAGCATACGCATGCATCTTTTGGTAGACGCGGATGAAGTTTTCTGCAAAACCACAAGATGTGCATGCAAATGGTGCTTTTTGCAGAACGCGCACGTGGATTTCTACCAAACGACGTGCTAAGCATGCCGATGCTGCTCTTTTTAGCACCCGCGCACGCATTTGTGCGAAAACGCGTTTTAAGCATGCACATGCATCTTTTGGTAGACGCGGATGAAGTTTTCTGCAAAACCACAAGATGTGCATGCAAATGGTGCTTTTGGCAGAACGCGCACGTGGATTTCTACCAAACGACGTGCTAAGCATGCCGATGCTGCTCTTTTTAGCACCCGCGCACGCATTTGTGCGAAAACGCGTTTTAAGCATGCACATGCATCTTTTGGTAGACGCGGATAAAGTTTTCTGCAAAACCACAAGATGTGCATGCAAATGGTGCTTTTTGCAGAACGCGCACGTGGATTTCTACCAAACGACGTGCTAAGCTTGCCGATGCTGCTCTTTTTAGCACCCGCGCACGGATTTGTGCGAAAACGCGTTTTAAGCATGCACATGCATCTTTTGGTAGACGCGGATGAAGTTTTCTGCAAAACCACAAGATGTGCATGCAAATAGTGCTTTTGGCAGAACGCGCACGTGGATTTCTACCAAACGACGTGCTAAGCATGCCGATGCTGCTCTTTTTAGCACCCGCGCACGCATTTGTGCGAAAGCGCGTTTTAAGCATGCACATGCATCTTTTGGTAGACGCGGATGAAGTTTTCTGCAAAACCACAAGATGTGCATGCAAATGGTGCTTTTTGCAGAACGCGCACGTGGATTTCTACCAAACGACGTGCTAAGCATGCCGATGCTGCTCTTTTTAGCACCCGCGCACGGATTTGTGCGAAAACGCGTTTTAAGCATGCACATGCATCTTTTGGTAGACGCGGATGAAGTTTTCTGCAAAACCACAAGATGTGCATGCAAATGGTGCTTTTGGCAGAACGCGCACGTGGATTTCTACCAAACGACGTGCTAAGCATGCCGATGCTGCTCTTTTTAGCACCCGCGCACGCATTTGTGCGAAAACGCGTTTTAAGCATACGCATGCATCTTTTGGTAGACGCGGATGAAGTTTTCTGCAAAACCACAAGATGTGCATGCAAATGGTGCTTTTTGCAGAACGCGCACGTGGATTTCTACCAAACGACGTGCTAAGCATGCCGATGCTGCTCTTTTTAGCACCCGCGCACGCATTTGTGCGAAAACGCGTTTTAAGCATGCACATGCATCTTTTGGTAGACGCGGATGAAGTTTTCTGCAAAACCACAAGATGTGCATGCAAATGGTGCTTTTGGCAGAACGCGCACGTGGATTTCTACCAAACGACGTGCTAAGCATGCCGATGCTGCTCTTTTTAGCACCCGCGCACGCATTTGTGCGAAAACGCGTTTTAAGCATGCACATGCATCTTTTGGTAGACGCGGATAAAGTTTTCTGCAAAACCACAAGATGTGCATGCAAATGGTGCTTTTTGCAGAACGCGCACGTGGATTTCTACCAAACGACGTGCTAAGCTTGCCGATGCTGCTCTTTTTAGCACCCGCGCACGGATTTGTGCGAAAACGCGTTTTAAGCATGCACATGCATCTTTTGGTAGACGCGGATGAAGTTTTCTGCAAAACCACAAGATGTGCATGCAAATAGTGCTTTTGGCAGAACGCGCACGTGGATTTCTACCAAACGACGTGCTAAGCATGCCGATGCTGCTCTTTTTAGCACCCGCGCACGCATTTGTGCGAAAACGCGTTTTAAGCATGCACATGCATCTTTTGGTAGACGCGGATGAAGTTTTCTGCAAAACCACAAGATGTGCATGCAAATGGTGCTTTTTGCAGAACGCGCACGTGGATTTCTACCAAACGACGTGCTAAGCATGCCGATGCTGCTCTTTTTAGCACCCGCGCACGGATTTGTGCGAAAACGCGTTTTAAGCATGCACATGCATCTTTTGGTAGACGCGGATGAAGTTTTCTGCAAAACCACAAGATGTGCATGCAAATGGTGCTTTTGGCAGAACGCGCACGTGGATTTCTACCAAACGACGTGCTAAGCATGCCGATGCTGCTCTTTTTAGCACCCGCGCACGCATTTGTGCGAAAACGCGTTTTAAGCATGCACATGCATCTTTTGGTAGACGCGGATGAAGTTTTCTGCAAAACCACAAGATGTGCATGCAAATGGTGGTTTTGCAGAACGCGCTCGTGGGTTTCTACCAAACGACGTGCTAAGCATGCCGATGCTGCTCTTTTTAGCACCCGCGCACGCATTTGTGCGAAAACGCGTTTTAAGCATGCACATGCATCTTTTGGTAGACGCGGACGAAGTTTTCTGCAAAACCACAAGATGTGCATGCAAATGGTGCTTTTTGCAGAACGCGCACGTGGATTTCTACCAAACGACGTGCTAAGCATTCCGATGCTGCTCTTTTTAGCAACCGCGCACGGATTTGTGCGAAAACGCGTTTTAAGCATGCACATGCATGTTTTGGTAGACGCGGATGAAGTTTTCTGCAAAACCACAAGATGTGCATGCAAATGGTGCTTTTGGCAGAACGCGCACGTGGATTTCTACCAAACGACGTGCTAAGCATGCCGATGCTGCTCTTTTTAGCACCCGCGCACGCATTTGTGCGAAAACGCGTTTTAAGCATGCACATGCATCTTTTGGTAGACGCGGACGAAGTTTTCTGCAAAACCACAAGATGTGCATGCAAATGGTGCTTTTTGCAGAACGCGCACGTGGATTTCTACCAAACGACGTGCTAAGCATGCCGATGCTGCTCTTTTTGGCAACCGCGCACGGATTTGTGCGAAAACGCGTTTTAAGCATGCACATGCATGTTTTGGTAGACGCGGATGAAGTTTTCTGCAAAACCACAAGATGTGCATGCAAATGGTGCTTTTTGCAGAACGCGCACGTGGATTTCTACCAAACGACGTGCTAAGCATGCCGATGCTGCTCTTTTTAGCACCCGCGCACGGATTTGTGCGAAAACGCGTTTTAAGCATGCACATGCATCTTTTGGTAGACGCGGATGAAGTTTTCTGCAAAACCACAAGATGTGCATGCAAATGGTGCTTTTGGCAGAACGCGCACGTGGATTTCTACCAAACGACGTGCTAAGCATGCCGATGCTGCTCTTTTTAGCACCCGCGCACGCATTTGTGCGAAAACGCGTTTTAAGCATGCACATGCATCTTTTGGTAGACGCGGATGAAGTTTTCTGCAAAACCACAAGATGTGCATGCAAATGGTGGTTTTGCAGAACGCGCTCGTGGGTTTCTACCAAACGACGTGCTAAGCATGCCGATGCTGCTCTTTTTAGCACCCGCGCACGCATTTGTGCGAAAACGCGTTTTAAGCATGCACATGCATCTTTTGGTAGACGCGGACGAAGTTTTCTGCAAAACCACAAGATGTGCATGCAAATGGTGCTTTTTGCAGAACGCGCACGTGGATTTCTACCAAACGACGTGCTAAGCATGCCGATGCTGCTCTTTTTAGCAACCGCGCACGGATTTGTGCGAAAACGCGTTTTAAGCATGCACATGCATGTTTTGGTAGACGCGGATGAAGTTTTCTGCAAAACCACAAGATGTGCATGCAAATGGTGCTTTTGGCAGAACGCGCACGTGGATTTCTACCAAACGACGTGCTAAGCATGCCGATGCTGCTCTTTTTAGCACCCGCGCACGCATTTGTGCGAAAACGCGTTTTAAGCATGCACATGCATCTTTTGGTAGACGCGGACGAAGTTTTCTGCAAAACCACAAGATGTGCATGCAAATGGTGCTTTTTGCAGAACGCGCACGTGGATTTCTACCAAACGACGTGCTAAGCATGCCGATGCTGCTCTTTTTGGCAACCGCGCACGGATTTGTGCGAAAACGCGTTTTAAGCATGCACATGCATGTTTTGGTAGACGCGGATGAAGTTTTCTGCAAAACCACAAGATGTGCATGCAAATGGTGCTTTTGGCAGAACGCGCACGTGGATTTCTACCAAACGACGGGCTAAGCATGCCGATGCTGCTCTTTTTAGCACCCGCGCACGCATTTGTGCGAAAACGCGTTTTAAGCATGCACATGCATCTTTTGGTAGACGCGGATGAAGTTTTCTGCAAAACCACAAGATGTGCATGCAAATGGTGCTTTTTGCAGAACGCGCACGTGGATTTCTACCAAACGACGTGCTAAGCATGCCAATGCTGCTCTTTTTAGCACCCGCGCACGCATTTGTGCGAAAACGCGTTTTAAGCATGCACATGCATCTTTGGTAGACGCGGATGAAGTTTTCTGCAAAACCACAAGATGTGCATGCAAATGGTGCTTTTTGCAGAACGCGCACGTGGATTTCTACCAAACGACGTGCTAAGCTTGCCGATGCTGCTCTTTTTAGCACCCGTGCACGGATTTGTGCGAAAACGTGTTTTAAGCATGCACATGCATCTTTTGGTAGACGCGGATGAAGTTTTCTGCAAAACCACAAGATGTGCATGCAAATGGTGCTTTTGGCAGAACGCGCACGTGGATTTCTACCAAACGACGTGCTAAGCATGCCGATGCTGCTCTTTTTAGCACCCGCGCACGCATTTGTGCGAAAACGCGTTTTAAGCATGCACATGCATCTTTTGGTAGACGCGGATGAAGTTTTCTGCAAAACCACAAGATGTGCATGCAAATGGTGCTTTTTGCAGAACGCGCACGTGGATTTCTACCAAACGAAGTGCTAAGCATGCCGATGCTGCTCTTTTTAGCACCCGCGCAGCATTTGTGCGAAAACGCGTTTTAAGCATGCACATGCATCTTTTGGTAGACGCGGATGAAGTTTTCTGCAAAACCACAAGATGTGCATGCAAATGGTGCTTTTGGCAGAACGCGCACGTGGATTTCTACCAAACGACGTGCTAAGCATGCCGATGCTGCTCTTTTTAGCACCCGCGCACGCATTTGTGCGAAAACGCGTTTTAAGCATGCACATGCATCTTTTGGTAGACGCGGATGAAGTTTTCTGAAAAACCACAAGATGTGCATGCAAATGGTGCTTTTTGCAGAACGCGCACGTGGATTTCTACCAAACGACGTGCTAAGCATGCCGATGCTGCTATTTTTAGCACCCGCGCACGCATTTGTGCGAAAACGCGTTTTAGGCATGCACATGCATCTTTTGGTAGACGCGGATGAAGTTTTCTGCAAAACCACAAGATTTGCATGCAAATGGTGCTTTTTGCAGAACGCGCACGTGGATTTCTACCAAACGACGTGCTAAGCATGCCGATGCTGCTCTTTTTAGCACCCGCGCACGCATTTGTGCGAAAACGCGTTTTAAGCATGCACATGCATCTTTTGGTAGACGCGGATGAAGTTTTCTGCAAAACCACAAGATGTGCATGCAAATGTGCTTATTGCAGAACGCGCACGTGGATTTCTACCAAACGACGTGCTAAGCATGCCGATGCTGCTCTTTTTAGCACCCGCGCACGGATTTGTGCGAAAACGCGTTTTAAGCATGCACATGCATCTTTTGGTAGACGCGGATGAAGTTTTCTGCAAAACCACAAGATTTGCATGCAAATTGTGCTTTTGGCAGAACGCGCACGTGGATTTCTACCAAACGACGTGCTAAGCATGCCGATGCTGCTCTTTTTAGCACCCGCGCACGCATTTGTGCGAAAACGCGTTTTAAGCATGCACATGCATCTTTTGGTAGACGCGGATGAAGTTTTCTGCAAACCACAAGATGTGCATGCAAATGGTGCTTTTTGCAGAACGCGCACGTGGATTTCTACCAAACGACGTGCTAAGCTTGCCGATGCTGCTCTTTTTAGCACACGCCGCACGGATTTGTGCGAAAACGCGTTTTTAAGCATGCACATGCATCTTTTGGTAGACGCGGATGAAGTTTTCTGCAAAACCACAAGATGTGCATGCAAATTGTGCTTTTGGCAGAACGCGCACGTGGATTTCTACCAAACGACGTGCTAAGCATGCCGATGCTGCTCTTTTTAGCACCCGCGCACGCATTTGTGCGAAAACGCGTTTTAAGCATGCACATGCTCTTTTGGTAGACGCGGATGAAGTTTTCTGCAAAACCACAAGATGTGCATGCAAATGGTGCTTTTATCTGTCTCGCGTGTGCGTGGATTTCTACCAAACGACGTGCTAAGCATGCCGATGCTGCTCTTTTTAGCACCCGCGCACGGATTTGTGCGAAAACGCGTTTTAAGCATGCACATGCATCTTTTGGTAGACGCGGATGAAGTTTTCTGCAAAACCACAAGATGTGCATGCAAATGGTGCTTTTGGCAGAACGCGCACGTGGATTTCTACCAAACGACGTGCTAAGCATGCCGATGCTGCTCTTTTTAGCACCCGCGCACGCATTTGTGCGAAAACGCGTTTTAAGCATGCACATGCATCTTTTGGTAGACGCGGATGAAGTTTTCTGCAAAACCACAAGATGTGCATGCAAATGGTGCTTTTTGCAGAACGCGCTCGTGAATTTCTACCAAACGACGTGCTAAGCATGCCGATGCTGCTCTTTTTAGCACCCGCGCACGCATTTGTGCGAAAACGCGTTTTAAGCATGCACATGCATCTTTTGGTAGACGCGGATGAAGTTTTCTGCAAAACCACAAGATGTGCATGCAAATGGTGCTTTTGGCAGAACGCGCACGTGGATTTCTACCAAACGACGTGCTAAGCATGCCGATGCTGCTCTTTTTAGCACCCGCGCACGGATTTGTGCGAAAACGCGTTTTAAGCATGCACATGCATCTTTTGGTAGACGCGGATGAAGTTTTCTGCAAAACCACAAGATGTGCATGCAAATGGTGCTTTTGGCAGAACGCGCACGTGGATTTCTACCAAACGACGTGCTAAGCATGCCGATGCTGCTCTTTTTAGCACCCGCGCACGCATTTGTGCGAAAACGCGTTTTAAGCATGCACATGCATCTTTTGGTAGACGCGGATGAAGTTTTCTGCAAAACCACAAGATGTGCATGCAAATGGTGCTTTTTGCAGAACGCGCACGTGGATTTCTACCAAACGACGTGCTAAGCATGCCAGTGCTGCTCTTTTTAGCACCCGCGCACGCATTTGTGCGAAAACGCGTTTTAAGCATGCACATGCATCTTTTGGTAGACGCGGATGAAGTTTTCTGCAAAACCACAAGATGTGCATGCAAATGGTGCTTTTTGCAGAACGCGCACGTGCATTTCTACCAAACGACGGGCTAAGCATGCCGATGCTGCTCTTTTTAGCACCCGCGCACGGATTTGTGCGAAAACGCGTTTTAAGCATGCACATGCATCTTTTGGTAGACGCGGATGAAGTTTTCTGCAAAACCACAAGATGTGCATGCAAATGGTGCTTTTGGCAGAACGCGCACGTGGATTTCTACCAAACGACGTGCTAAGCATGCCGATGCTGCTCTTTTTAGCACCCGCGCACGCATTTGTGCGAAAACGCGTTTTAAGCATGCACATGCATCTTTTGGTAGACGCGGATGAAGTTTTCTGCAAAACCACAAGATGTGCATGCAAATGGTGCTTTTTGCAGAACGCGCACGTGGATTTCTACCAAACGACGTGCTAAGCATGCCGATGCTGCTATTTTTAGCACCCGCGCACGCATTTGTGCGAAAACGCGTTTTAGGCATGCACATGCATCTTTTGGTAGACGCGGATGAAGTTTTCTGCAAAACCACAAGATGTGCATGCAAATGGTGCTTTTTGCATAACGCGCACGTGGATTTCTACCAAACGACGTGCTAAGCATGCCGATGCTGCTCTTTTTAGCACCCGCGCACGCATTTGTGCGAAAACGCGTTTTAAGCATGCACATGCATCTTTTGGTAGACGCGGATGAAGTTTTCTGCAAAACCACAAGATGTGCATGCAAATGGTGCTTTTTGCAGAACGCGCACGTGGATTTCTACCAAACGACGTGCTAAGCATGCCGATGCTGCTCTTTTAGCACCCGCGCACGCATTTGTGCGAAAACGCGTTTTAAGCATGCACATGCATCTTTTGGTAGACGCGGATGAAGTTTTCTGCAAAACCACAAGATGTGCATGCAAATGGTGCTTTTTGCAGAACGCGCACGTGGATTTCTACCAAACGACGTGCTAAGCATGCCGATGCTGCTCTTTTTAGCACCCGCGCACGCATTTGTGCGAAAACGCGTTTTAAGCGTGCACATGCATCTTTTGGTAGACGCGGATGAAGTTTTCTGCAAAACCACAAGATGTGCATGCAAATGGTGCTTTTTGCAGAACGCGCACGTGGATTTCTACCAAACGACGTGCTAAGCATGCCGATGCTGCTCTTTTTAGCACCCGCGCACGGATTTGTGCGAAAACGCGTTTTAAGCATGCACATGCATCTTTTGGTAGACGCGGATGAGGTTTTCTGCAAAACCACAAGATGTGCATGCAAATGGTGCTTTTGGCAGAACGCGCACGTAGATTTCTACCAAACGACGTGCTAAGCATGCCGATGCTGCTCTTTTTAGCACCCGCGCACGCATTTGTGCGAAAACGCGTTTTAAGCACGCACATGCATCTTTTGGTAGACGCGGACGAAGTTTTCTGCAAAACCACAATATGTGCATGCAAATGGTGCTTTTTGCAGAACGCGCACGTGGATTTCTAGCAAACGACGTGCTAAGCATGCCGATGCTGCTCTTTTTAGCACCCGCGCACGGATTTGTGCGAAAACGCGTTTTAAGCATGCACATGCATGTTTTGGTAGACGCGGATGAAGTTTTCTGCAAAACCACAAGATGTGCATGCAAATGGTGCTTTTGGCAGAACGCGCACGTGGATTTCTACCAAACGACGTGCTAAGCATGCCGATGCTGCTCTTTTTAGCACCCGCGCACGCATTTGTGCGAAAACGCGTTTTAAGCATGCACATGCATCTTTTGGTAGACGCGGATGAAGTTTTCTGCAAAACCACAAGATGTGCATGCAAATGGTGCTTTTTGCAGAACGCGCACGTGGATTTCTACCAAACGACGTGCTAAGCATGCCGATGCTGCTATTTTTAGCACCCGCGCACGCATTCGTGCGAAAACGCGTTTTAAGCATGCACATGCATCTTTTGGTAGACGCGGATGAAGTTTTCTGCAAAACCACAAGATGTGCATGCAAATGGTGCTTTTTGCAGAACGCGCGCGTGGATTTCTACCAAATGACGTGCTAAGCATGCCGATGCTGCTCTTTTTAGCACCCGCGCACGGATTTGTGCGAAAACGCGTTTTAAGCATGCACATGCATCTTTTGGTAGACGCGGATGAAGTTTTCTGCAAAACCACAAGATGTGCATGCAAATGGTGCTTTTGGCAGAACGCGCACGTGGATTTCTACCAAACGACGTGCTAAGCATGCCGATGCTGCTCTTTTTAGCACCCGCGCACGCATTTGTGCGAAAACGCGTTTTAAGCATGCACATGCATCTTTCGGTAGACGCGGATGAAGTTTTCGGCAAAACCACAAGATGTGCATGCAAATGGTGCTTTTTGCAGAACGCGCACGTGGATTTCTACCAAACGACGCGCTAAGCATGCCGATGCTGCTCTTTTTAGCACCCGCGCACGGATTTGTGCGAAAACGCGTTTTAAGCATGCACATGCATCTTTTGGTAGACGCGGATGAAGTTTTCTGCAAAACCACAAGATGTGCATGCAAATGGTGCTTTTTGCAGAACGCGCACGTGGATTTCTACCAAACGACGTGCTAAGCTTGCCGATGCTGCTCTTTTTAGCACCCGCGCACGGATTTGTGCGAAAACGCGTTTTAAGCATGCACATGCATCTTTTGGTAGACGCGGATGAAGTTTTCGGCAAAACCACAAGATGTGCATGCAAATGGTGCTTTTGGCAGAACGCGCACGTGGATTTCTACCAAACGACGTGCTAAGCATGCCGATGCTGCTCTTTTTAGCACCCGCGCACGCATTTGTGCGAAAACGCGTTTTAAGCATGCACATGCATCTTTCGGTAGACGCGGATGAAGTTTTCGGCAAAACCACAAGATGTGCATGCAAATGGTGCTTTTTGCAGAACGCGCACGTGGATTTCTACCAAACGACGCGCTAAGCATGCCGATGCTGCTCTTTTTAGCACCCGCGCACGGATTTGTGCGAAAACGCGTTTTAAGCATGCACATGCATCTTTTGGTAGACGCGGATGAAGTTTTCTGCAAAACCACAAGATGTGCATGCAAATGGTGCTTTTTGCAGAACGCGCACGTGGATTTCTACCAAACGACGTGCTAAGCTTGCCGATGCTGCTCTTTTTAGCACCCGCGCACGGATTTGTGCGAAAACGCGTTTTAAGCATGCACATGCATCTTTTGGTAGACGCGGATGAAGTTTTCGGCAAAACCACAAGATGTGCATGCAAATGGTGCTTTTGGCAGAACGCGCACGTGGATTTCTACCAAACGACGTGCTAAGCATGCCGATGCTGCTCTTTTTAGCACCCGCGCACGGATTTGTGCGAAAACGCGTTTTAAGCATGCACATGCATCTTTTGGTAGACGCGGATAAAGTTTTCTGCAAAACCACAAGATGTGCATGCAAATGGTGCTTTTTGCAGAACGCGCACGTGGATTTCTACCAAACGACGTGCTAAGCATGCCGATGCTGCTCTTTTTAGCACACTCGCACGGATTTGTGCGAAAACGCGTTTTAAGCATGCACATGCATCTTTTGGTAGACGCGGATGAAGTTTTCTGCAAAACCACAAGATGTGCATGCAAATGGTGCTTTTTGCAGAACGCGCGCGTGGATTTCTACCAAATGACGTGCTAAGCATGCCGATGCTGCTCTTTTTAGCACCCGCGCACGGATTTGTGCGAAAACGCGTTTTAAGCATGCACATGCATCTTTTGGTAGACGCGGATGAAGTTTTCTGCAAAACCACAAGATGTGCATGCAAATGGTGCTTTTGGCAGAACGCGCACGTGGATTTCTACCAAACGACGTGCTAAGCATGCCGATGCTGCTCTTTTTAGCACCCGCGCACGCATTTGTGCGAAAACGCGTTTTAAGCATGCACATGCATCTTTTGGTAGACGTGGATGAAGTTTTCTGCAAAACCACAAGATGTGCATGCAAATGGTGGTTTTGCAGAACGCGCTCGTGGATTTCTACCAAACGACGTGCTAAGCATGCCGATGCTGCTCTTTTTAGCACCCGCGCACGCATTTGTGCGAAAACGCGTTTTAAGCATGCACATGCATCTTTTGGTAGACGCGGATGAAGTTTTCTGCAAAACCACAAGATGTGCATGCAAATGGTGCTTTTTGCAGAACGCGCACGTGGATTTCTACCAAACGACGTGCTAAGCTTGCCGATGCTTCTCTTTTTACCACCCGCGCACGGATTTGTGCGAAAACGCGTTTTAAGCATGCACATGCATCTTTTGGTAGACGCGGATGAAGTTTTCTGCAAAACCACAAGATGTGCATGCAAATGGTGCTTTTTGCAGAACGCCCACGTGGATTTCTACCAAACGACGTGCTAAGCATGCCGATGCTGCTCTTTTTAGCACCCGCGCACGGATTTGTGCGAAAACGCGTTTTAAGCATGCACATGCATCTTTTGGTAGACGCGGATGAAGTTTTCTGCAAAACCACAAGATGTGCATGCAAATGGTGCTTTTTGCAGAACGCGCTCGTGGATTTCTACCAAACGACGTGCTAAGCATGCCGATGCTGCTCTTTTTAGCACCCGCGCACGCATTTGTGCGAAAACGCGTTTTAAGCATGCACATGCATCTTTTGGTAGACGCGGATGAAGTTTTCTGCAAAACCACAAGATGTGCATGCAAATGGTGCTTTTTGCAGAACGCGCACGTGGATTTCTACCAAACGACGTGCTAAGCATGCCGATGCTGATCTTTTTAGCACCCGCGCACGGATTTGTGCGAAAACGCGTTTTAAGCATGCACATGCATCTTTTGGTAGACGCGGATGAAGTTTTCTGCAAGACCACAAGATGTGCATGCAAATGGTGCTTTTGGCAGAACGCGCACGTGGATTTCTACCAAACGACGTGCTAAGCATGCCGATGCTGCTCTTTTTAGCACCCGCGCACGCATTTGTGCGAAAACGCGTTTTAAGCATGCACATGCATCTTTTGGTAGACGCGGATGAAGTTTTCTGCAAAACCACAAGATGTGCATGCAAATGGTGCTTTTTGCAGAACGCGCACGTGGATTTCTACCAAACGACGTGCTAAGCTTGCCGATGCTGCTCTTTTTAGCACCCGCGCACGGATTTGTGCGAAAACGCGTTTTAAGCATGCACATGCATCTTTTGGTAGACGCGGATGAAGTTTTCTGCAAAACCACAAGATGTGCATGCAAATGGTGCTTTTGGCAGAACGCGCACGTGGATTTCTACCAAACGACGTGCTAAGCATGCCGATGCTGCTCTTTTTAGCACCCGCGCACGCATTTGTGCGAAAACGCGTTTTAAGCATGCACATGCATCTTTTGGTAGACGCGGATGAAGTTTTCTGCAAAACCACAAGATGTGCATGCAAATGGTGCTTTTTGCAGAACGCGCGCGTGGATTTCTACCAAATGACGTGCTAAGCATGCCGATGCTGCTCTTTTTAGCACCCGCGCACGGATTTGTGCGAAAACGCGTTTTAAGCATGCACATGCATCTTTTGGTAGACGCGGATGAAGTTTTCTGCAAAACCACAAGATGTGCATGCAAATGGTGCTTTTGGCAGAACGCGCACGTGGATTTCTACCAAACGACGTGCTAAGCATGCCGATGCTGCTCTTTTTAGCACCCGCGCACGCATTTGTGCGAAAACGCGTTTTAAGCATGCACATGCATCTTTTGGTAGACGCGGATGAAGTTTTCTGCAAAACCACAAGATGTGCATGCAAATGGTGGTTTTGCAGAACGCGCTCGTGGATTTCTACCAAACGACGTGCTAAGCATGCCGATGCTGCTCTTTTTAGCACCCGCGCACGCATTTGTGCGAAAACGCGTTTTAAGCATGCACATGCATCTTTTGGTAGACGCGGATGAAGTTTTCTGCAAAACCACAAGATGTGCATGCAAATGGTGCTTTTTGCAGAACGCGCACGTGGATTTCTACCAAACGACGTGCTAAGCATGCCGATGCTGCTCTTTTTAGCACCCGCGCACGGATTTGTGCGAAAACGCGTTTTAAGCATGCACATGCATCTTTTGGTAGACGCGGATGAAGTTTTCTGCAAAACCACAAGATGTGCATGCAAATGGTGCTTTTGGCAGAACGCGCACGTGGATTTCTACCAAACGACGTGCTAAGCATGCCGATGCTGCTCTTTTTAGCACCCGCGCACGCATTTGTGCGAAAACGCGTTTTAAGCATGCACATGCATCTTTTGGTAGACGCGGATGAAGTTTTCTGCAAAACCACAAGATGTGCATGCAAATGGTGCTTTTTGCAGAACGCGCACGTGGATTTCTACGAAACGACGTGCTAAGCATGCCAATGCTGCTCTTTTTAGCACCCGCGCACGCATTTGTGCGAAAACGCGTTTTAAGCATGCACATGCATCTTTTGGTAGACACGGATGAAGTTTTCTGCAAAACCACAAGATGTGCATGCAAATGGTGCTTTTGGTAGAACGCGCACGTGGATTTCTACCAAACGACGTGCTAAGCATGCCGATGCTGCTCTTTTTAGCACCCGCGCACGCATTTGTGCGAAAACGCGTTTTTAGCATGCACATGCATCTTTATGTAGACGCGGATGAAGTTTTCTGCAAAACCACAAGATGTGCATGCAAATGGTGCTTTTTGCAGAACGCGCACGTGGATTTCTACCAAACGACGTGCTAAGCTTGCCGATGCTGCTCTTTTTAGCACCCGCGCACGGATTTGTGCGAAAACGCGTTTTAAGCATGCACATGCATCTTTTGGTAGACGCGGATGAAGTTTTCTGCAAAACCACAAGATGTGCATGCAAATGGTGCTTTTGGCAGAACGCGCACGTGGATTTCTACCAAACGACGTGCTAAGCATGCCGATGCTGCTCTTTTTAGCACCCGCGCACGCATTTGTGCGAAAACGCGTTTTAAGCATGCGCATGCATCTTTTGGTAGACGCGGATGAAGTTTTCTGCAAAACCACAAGATGTGCATGCAAATGGTGCTTTTTGCAGAACGCGCACGTGGATTTCTACCAAACGACGTGCTAAGCATGCCGATGCTGCTCTTTTTAGCACCCGCGCACGGATTTGTGCGAAAACGCGTTTTAAGCATGCACATGCATCTTTTGGTAGACGCGGATGAAGTTTTCTGCAAAACCACAAGATGTGCATGCAAATGGTGCTTTTGGCAGAACGCGCACGTGGATTTCTACCAAACGACGTGCTAAGCATGCCGATGCTGCTCTTTTTAGCACCCGCGCACGCATTTGTGCGAAAACGCGTTTTAAGCATGCACATGCATTTTTTGGTAGACGCGGATGAAGTTTTCTGCAAAACCACAAGATGTGCATGCAAATGGTGCTTTTTGCAGAACGCGCTCGTGGATTTCTACCAAACGACGTGCTAAGCATGCCGATGCTGCTCTTTTTAGCACCCGCGCACGCATTTGTGCGAAAACGCGTTTTAAGCATGCACATGCATCTTTTGGTAGACGCGGATGAAGTTTTCTGCAAAACCACAAGATGTGCATGCAAATGGTGCTTTTTGCAGAACGCGCACGTGGATTTCTACCAAACGACGTGCTAAGCATGCCAATGCTGCTCTTTTTAGCACCCGCGCACGCATTTGTGCGAAAACGCGTTTTAAGCATGCACATGCATCTTTTGGTAGACGCGGATGAAGTTTTCTGCAAAACCACAAGATGTGCATGCAAATGGTGCTTTTTGCAGAACGCGCACGTGGATTTCTACCAAACGACGTGCTAAGCTTGCCGATGCTGCTCTTTTTAGCACCCGCGCACGGATTTGTGCGAAAACGCGTTTTAAGCATGCACATGCATCTTTTGGTAGACGCGGACGAAGTCTTCTGCAAAACCACAAGATGTGCATGCAAATGGTGCTTTTGGCAGAACGCGCACGTGGATGTCTACCAAACGACGTGCTAAGCATGCCGATGCTGCTCTTTTTAGCACCCGCGCACGCATTTGTGCGAAAACGCGTTTTAAGCATGCACGTGCATCTTTTGGTAGACGCGGATGAAGTTTTCTGCAAAACCACAAGATGTACATGCAAATGGTGCTTTTTGCAGAACGCGCACGTGGATTTCTACCAAACGACGTGCTAAGCATGCCGATGCTGCTCTTTTTAGCACCCGCGCACGGATTTGTGCGAAAACGCGTTTTAAGCATGCACATGCATCTTTTGGTAGACGCGGATGAAGTTTTCTGCAAAACCACAATATGTGCATGCAAATGGTGCTTTTGGCAGAACGCGCACGTGGATTTCTACCAAACGACGTGCTAAGCATGCCGATGCTGCTCTTTTTAGCACCCGCGCACGCATTTGTGCGAAAACGCGTTTTAAGCATGCACATGCATCTTTTGGTAGACGCGGATGAAGTTTTCTGCAAAACCACAAGATGTGCATGCAAATGGTGCTTTTGGCAGAACGCGCACGTGGATTTCTACCAAACGACGTGCTAAGCATGCCGATGCTGCTCTTTTTAGCACCCGCGCACGCATTTGTGCGAAAACGCGTTTTAAGCATGCACATGCATCTTTTGGTAGACGCGGATGAAGTTTTCTGCAAAACCACAAGATGTGCATGCAAATGGTGCTTTTTGCAGAACGCGCTCGTGGATTTCTACCAAACGACGTGCTAAGCATGCCGATGCTGCTCTTTTTAGCACCCGCGCACGCATTTGTGCGAAAACGCGTTTTAAGCATGCACATGCATCTTTTGGTAGACGCGGATGAAGTTTTCTGCAAAACCACAAGATGTGCATGCAAATGGTGCTTTTTGCAGAACGCGCACGTGGATTTCTACCAAACGACGTGCTAAGCATGCCAATGCTGCTCTTTTTAGCACCCGCGCACGCATTTGTGCGAAAACGCGTTTTAAGCATGCACATGCATCTTTTGGTAGACGCGGATGAAGTTTTCTGCAAAACCACAAGATGTGCATGCAAATGGTGCTTTTTGCAGAACGCGCACGTGGATTTCTACCAAACGACGTGCTAAGCTTGCCGATGCTGCTCTTTTTAGCACCCGCGCACGGATTTGTGCGAAAACGCGTTTTAAGCATGCACATGCATCTTTTGGTAGACGCGGACGAAGTCTTCTGCAAAACCACAAGATGTGCATGCAAATGGTGCTTTTGGCAGAACGCGCACGTGGATGTCTACCAAACGACGTGCTAAGCATGCCGATGCTGCTCTTTTTAGCACCCGCGCACGCATTTGTGCGAAAACGCGTTTTAAGCATGCACATGCATCTTTTGGTAGACGCGGATGAAGTTTTCTGCAAAACCACAAGATGTACATGCAAATGGTGCTTTTTGCAGAACGCGCACGTGGATTTCTACCAAACGACGTGCTAAGCATGCCGATGCTGCTCTTTTTAGCACCCGCGCACGGATTTGTGCGAAAACGCGTTTTAAGCATGCACATGCATCTTTTGGTAGACGCGGATGAAGTTTTCTGCAAAACCACAATATGTGCATGCAAATGGTGCTTTTGGCAGAACGCGCACGTGGATTTCTACCAAACGACGTGCTAAGCATGCCGATGCTGCTCTTTTTAGCACCCGCGCACGCATTTGTGCGAAAACGCGTTTTAAGCATGCACATGCATCTTTTGGTAGACGCGGATGAAGTTTTCTGCAAAACCACAAGATGTGCATGCAAATGGTGCTTTTGGCAGAACGCGCACGTGGATTTCTACCAAACGACGTGCTAAGCATGCCGATGCTGCTCTTTTTAGCACCCGCGCACGCATTTGTGCGAAAACGCGTTTTAAGCATGCACATGCATCTTTTGGTAGACGCGGATGAAGTTTTCTGCAAAACCACAAGATGTGCATGCAAATGGTGCTTTTTGCAGAACGCGCTCGTGGATTTCTACCAAACGACGTGCTAAGCATGCCGATGCTGCTCTTTTTAGCACCCGCGCACGCATTTGTGCGAAAACGCGTTTTAAGCATGCACATGCATCTTTTGGTAGACGCGGATGAAGTTTTCTGCAAAACCACAAGATGTGCATGCAAATGGTGCTTTTTGCAGAACGCGCACGTGGATTTCTACCAAACGACGTGCTAAGCATGCCGATGCTGCTCTTTTTAGCACCCGCGCACGGATTTGTGCGAAAACGCGTTTTAAGCATGCACATGCATCTTTTGGTAGACGCGGATGAAGTTTTCTGCAAAACCACAAGATGTGCATGCAAATGGTGCTTTTGGCAGAACGCGCACGTGGATTTCTACCAAACGACGTGCTAAGCATGCCGATGCTGCTCTTTTTAGCACCCGCGCACGCATTTGTGCGAAAACGCGTTTTAAGCATGCACATGCATCTTTTGGTAGACGCGGATGAAGTATTCTGCAAAACCACAAGATGTGCATGCAAATGGTGCTTTTTGCAGAACGCGCACGTGGATTTCTACCAAACGACGTGCTAAGCATGCCAATGCTGCTCTTTTTAGCACCCGCGCACGCATTTGTGCGAAAACGCGTTTTAAGCATGCACATGCATCTTTTGGTAGACGCGGATGAAGTTTTCTGCAAAACCACAAGATGTGCATGCAAATGGTGCTTTTTGCAGAACGCGCACGTGGATTTCTACCAAACGACGTGCTAAGCTTGCCGATGCTGCTCTTTTTAGCACCCGCGCACGGATTTGTGCGAAAACGCGTTTTAAGCATGCACATGCATCTTTTGGTAGACGCGGATGAAGTTTTCTGCAAAACCACAAGATGTGCATGCAAATGGTGCTTTTGGCAGAACGCGCACGTGGATGTCTACCAAACGACGTGCTAAGCATGCCGATGCTGCTCTTTTTAGCACCCGCGAACGCATTTGTGCGAAAACGCGTTTTAAGCATGCACATGCATCTTTTGGTAGACGCGGATGAAGTTTTCTGCAAAACCACAAGATGTACATGCAAATGGTGCTTTTTGCAGAACGCGCACGTGGATTTCTACCAAACGACGTGCTAAGCATGCCGATGCTGCTCTTTTTAGCACCCGCGCACGGATTTGTGCGAAAACGCGTTTTAAGCATGCACATGCATCTTTTGGTAGACGCGGATGAAGTTTTCTGCAAAACCACAATATGTGCATGCAAATGGTGCTTTTGGCAGAACGCGCACGTGGATTTCTACCAAACGACGTGCTAAGCATGCCGATGCTGCTCTTTTTAGCACCGGCGCACGCATTTGTGCGAAAACGCGTTTTAAGCATGCACATGCATCTTTTGGTAGACGCGGATGAAGTTTTCTGCAAAACCACAAGATGTGCATGCAAATGGTGCTTTTTGCAGAACGCGCACGTGGATTTCTACCAAACGACGTGCTAAGCTTGCCGTTGCTGCTCTTTTTAGCACCCGCGCATGGATTTGTGCGAAAACGCGTTTTAAGCATGCACATGCATCTTTTGGTAGACGCGGATTAAGTTTTCTGCAAAACCACAAGATGTGCATGCAAATGGTGCTTTTGGCAGAACGCGCACGTGGATGTC
Source organism: Dermacentor andersoni (assembly GCF_023375885.2). Lineage (NCBI taxonomy): Eukaryota > Metazoa > Arthropoda > Arachnida > Ixodida > Ixodidae > Dermacentor > Dermacentor andersoni. The sequence continues at coordinate 12,326 of NW_027314856.1, read as the reverse complement.
TACCAAACGACGTGCTAAGCATGCCGATGCTGGTCTTTTTAGCACCCGCGCAAGCATTTGTGCGAAAACGCGTTTTAAGCATGCACATGCATCTTTTGGTAGACGCGGATGAAGTTTTCTGCAAAACCACAAGATGTACATGCAAATGGTGCTTTTTGCAGAACGCGCACGTGGATTTCTACCAAACGACGTGCTAAGCATGCCGATGCTGCTCTTTTTAGCACCCGCGCACGGATTTGTGCGAAAACGCGTTTTAAGCATGCACATGCATCTTTTGGTAGACGCGGATGAAGTTTTCTGCAAAACCACAATATGTGCATGCAAATGGTGCTTTTTGCAGAACGCGCACGTGGATTTCTACCAAACGACGTGCTAAGCATGCCGATGCTGCTCTTTTTAGCACCCGCGCACGCATTTGTGCGAAAACGCGTTTTAAGCATGCACATGCATCTTTTGGTAGACGCGGATAAAGTTTTCTGCAAAACCACAAGATGTGCATGCAAATGGTGCTTTTGGCAGAACGCGCACGTGGATTTCTACCAAACGACGTGCTAAGCATGCCGGTGCTGCTCTTTTTAGCACCCGCGCACGCATTTGTGCGAAAACGCGTTTTAAGCATGCACATGCATCTTTTGGTAGACGCGGATGAAGTTTTCTGCAAAATCACAAGATGTGCATGCAAATGGTGCTTTTTGCAGAACGCGCTCGTGGATTTCTACCAAACGACGTGCTAAGCATGCCGATGCTGCTCTTTTTAGCACCCGCGCACGCATTTGTGCGAGAACGTGTTTTAAGCATGCACATGCATCTTTTGGTAGACGCGGATGAAGTTTTCTTCAAAACCACAAGATGTGCATGCAAATGGTGCTTTTTGCAGAACGCGCACGTGGATTTCTACCAAACGACGTGCTAAGCATGCCGATGCTGCTCTTTTTAGCACCCGCGCACGGATTTGTGCGAAAACGCGTTTTAAGCATGCACATACATCTTTTGGTAGACGCGGATGAAGTTTTCTGCAAAACCACAAGATGTGCATGCAAATGGTGCTTTTGGCAGAACGCGCACGTGGATTTCTACCAAACGACGTGCTAAGCATGCCGATGCTGCTCTTTTTAGCACCCGCGCACGCATTTGTGCGAAAACGCGTTTTAAGCATGCACATGCATCTTTTGGTAGACGCGGATGAAGTTTTCTGCAAAACCACAAGATGTGCATGCAAATGGTGCTTTTTGCAGAACGCGCACGTGGATTTCTACCAAACGACGTGCTAAGCATGCCAATGCTGCTCTTTTTAGCACCCGCGCACGCATTTGTGCGAAAACGCGTTTTAAGCATGCACATGCATCTTTTGGTAGACGCGGATGAAGTTTTCTGCAAAACCACAAGATGTGCATGCAAATGGTGCTTTTTGCAGAACGCGCACGTGGATTTCTACCAAACGACGTGCTAAGCTTGTCGATGCTGCTCTTTTTAGCACCCGCGCACGGATTTGTGCGAAAACGCGTTTTAAGCATGCACATGCATCTTTTGGTAGACGCGGATGAAGTTTTCTGCAAAACCACAAGATGTGCATGCAAATGGTGCTTTTGGCAGAACGCGCACGTGGATGTCTACCAAACGACGTGCTAAGCATGCCGATGCTGCTCTTTTTAGCACCCGCGCACGCATTTGTGCGAAAACGCGTTTTAAGCATGCACATGCATCTTTTGGTAGACGCGGATGAAGTTTTCTGCAAAACCACAAGATGTACATGCAAATGGTGCTTTTTGCAGAACGCGCACGTGGATTTCTACCAAACGACGTGCTAAGCATGCCGATGCTGCTCTTTTTAGCACCCGCGCACGGATTTGTGCGAAAACGCGTTTTAAGCATGCACATGCATCTTTTGGTAGACGCGGATGAAGTTTTCTGCAAAACCACAACATGTGCATGCAAATGGTGCTTTTGGCAGAACGCGCACGTGGATTTCTACCAAACGACGTGCTAAGCATGCCGATGCTGCTCTTTTTAGCACCCGCGCACGCATTTGTGCGAAAACGCGTTTTAAGCATGCACATGCATCTTTTGGTAGACGCGGATGAAGTTTTCTGCAAAACCACAAGATGTGCATGCAAATGGTGCTTTTTGCAGAACGCGCACGTGCATTTCTACCAAACGACGTGCTAAGCATGCCGATGCTGCTCTTTTTAGCACCCGCGCACGCATTTGTGCGAAAACGCGTTTTAAGCATGCACATGCATCTTTTGGTAGACGCGGATGAAGTTTTCTGCAAAACCACAAGATGTGCATGCAAATGGTGCTTTTTGCAGAACGCGCACGTGGATTTCTACCAAACGACGTGCTAAGCTTGCCGATGCTGCTCTTTTTAGCACCCGCGCACGGATTTGTGCGAAAACGCGTTTTAAGCATGCACATGCATCTTTTGGTAGACGCGGATGAAGTTTTCTGCAAAACCACAAGATGTGCATGCAAATGGTGCTTTTGGCAGAACGCGCACGTGGATTTCTACCAAACGACGTGCTAAGCATGCCGATGCTGCTCTTTTTAGCACCCGCGCACGCATTTGTGCGAAAACGCGTTTTAAGCATGCACATGCATCTTTTGGTAGACGCGGATGAAGTTTTCTGCAAAACCACAAGATGTGCATGCAAATGGTGCTTTTTGCAGAACGCGCACGTGGATTTCTACCAAACGACGTGCTAAGCATGCCGATACTGCTCTTTTTAGCACCCGCGCACGGATTTGTGCGAAAACGCGTTTTAAGCATGCACATGCATCTTTTGGTAGACGCGGATGAAGTTTTCTGCAAAACCACAAGATGTGCATGCAAATGGTGCTTTTTGCAGAACGCGCACGTGCATTTCTACCAAACGACGTGCTAAGCATGCCGATGCTGCTCTTTTTAGCACCCGCGCACGCATTTGTGCGAAAACGCGTTTTAAGCATGCACATGCATCTTTTGGTAGACGCGGATGAAGTTTTCTGCAAAACCACAAGATGTGCATGCAAATGGTGCTTTTTGCAGAACGCGCACGTGGATTTCTACCAAACGACGTGCTAAGCTTGCCGATGCTGCTCTTTTTAGCACCCGCGCACGGATTTGTGCGAAAACGCGTTTTAAGCATGCACATGCATCTTTTGGTAGACGCGGATGAAGTTTTCTGCAAAACCACAAGATGTGCATGCAAATGGTGCTTTTGGCAGAACGCGCACGTGGATTTCTACCAAACGACGTGCTAAGCATGCCGATGCTGCTCTTTTTAGCACCCGCGCACGCATTTGTGCGAAAACGCGTTTTAAGCATGCACATGCATCTTTTGGTAGACGCGGATGAAGTTTTCTGCAAAACCACAAGATGTGCATGCAAATGGTGCTTTTTGCAGAACGTGCACGTGGATTTCTACCAAACGACGTGCTAAGCATGCCGATACTGCTCTTTTTAGCACCCGCGCACGGATTTGTGCGAAAACGCGTTTTAAGCATGCACATGCATCTTTTGGTAGACGCGGATGAAGTTTTCTGCAAAACCACAAGATGTGCATGCAAATGGTGCTTTTGGCAGAACGCGCACGTGGATTTCTACCAAACGACGTGCTAAGCATGCCGATGCTGCTCTTTTTAGCACCCGCGCACGCATTTGTGCGAAAACGCGTTTTAAGCATGCGCATGCATCTTTTGGTAGACGCGGATGAAGTTTTCTGCAAAACCACAAGATGTGCATGCAAATGGTGCTTTTTGCAGAACGCGCACGTGGATTTCTACCAAACGACGTGCTAAGCATGCCGATGCTGCTCTTTTTAGCACCCGCGCACGCATTTGTGCGAAAACGCGTTTTAAGCATGCACATGCATCTTTTGGTAGACGCGGATGAAGTTTTCTGCAAAACCACAAGATGTGCATGCAAATGGTGCTTTTTGCAGAACGCGCTCGTGGATTTCTACCAAACGACGTGCTAAGCATGCCGATGCTGCTCTTTTTAGCACCCGCGCACGCATTTGTGCGAAAACGCGTTTTAAGCATGCACATGCATCTTTTGGTAGACGCGGATGAAGTTTTCGGCAAAACCACAAGATGTGCATGCAAATGGTGCTTTTTGTAGAACGCGCACGTGGATTTCTACCAAACGACGTGCTAAGCATGCCGATGCTGCTCTTTTTAGCACCCGCGCACGGATTTGTGCGAAAACGCGTTTTAAGCATGCACATGCATCTTTTGGTAGACGCGGATGAAGTTTTCTGCAAAACCACAAGATGTGCATGCAAATGGTGCTTTTGGCAGAACGCGCACGTGGATTTCTAACAAACGACGTGCTAAGCATGCCGATGCTGCTCTTTTTAGCACCCGCGCACGCATTTGTGCGAAAACGCGTTTTAAGCATGCACATGCATCTTTTGGTAGACGCGGATGAAGTTTTCTGCAAAACCACAAGATGTGCATGCAAATGGTGCTTTTTGCAGAACGCGCACGTGGATTTCTACCAAACGACGTGCTAAGCTTGCCGATGCTGCTCTTTTTAGCACCCGCGCACGGATTTGTGCGAAAACGCGTTTTAAGCATGCACATGCATCTTTTGGTAGACGCGGATGAAGTTTTCTGCAAAACCACAAGATGTGCATGCAAATGGTGCTTTTGGCAGAACGCGCACGTGGATTTCTACCAAACGACGTGCTAAGCATGCCGATGCTGCTCTTTTTAGCACCCGCGCACGCATTTGTGCGAAAACGCGTTTTAAGCATGCACATGCATCTTTTGGTAGACGCGGATGAAGTTTTCTGCAAAACCACAAGATGTGCATGCAAATGGTGCTTTTTGCAGAACGCGCACGTGGATTTCTACCAAACGACGTGCTAAGCATGCCGATGCTGCTCTTTTTAGCACCCGCGCACGGATTTGTGCGAAAACGCGTTTTAAGCATGCACATGCATCTTTTGGTAGACGCGGATGAAGTTTTCTGCAAAACCACAAGATGTGCATGCAAATGGTGCTTTTGGCAGAACGCGCACGTGGATTTCTACCAAACGACGTGCTAAGCATGCCGATGCTGCTCTTTTTAGCACCCGCGCACGCATTTGTGCGAAAACGCGTTTTAAGCATGCACATGCATCTTTTGGTAGACGCGGATGAAGTTTTCTGCAAAACCACAAGATGTGCATGCAAATGGTGGTTTTGCAGAACGCGCTCGTGGATTTCTACCAAACGACGTGCTAAGCATGCCGATGCTGCTCTTTTTAGCACCCGCGCACGCATTTGTGCGAAAACGCGTTTTAAGCATGCACATGCATCTTTTGGTAGACGCGGATGAAGTTTTCTGCAAAACCACAAGATGTGCATGCAAATGGTGCTTTTTGCAGAACGCGCACGTGGATTTCTACCAAACGACGTGCTAAGCATGCCGATGCTGCTCTTTTTAGCACCCGCGCACGGATTTGTGCGAAAACGCGTTTTAAGCATGCACATGCATCTTTTGGTAGACGCGGATGAAGTTTTCTGCAAAACCACAAGATGTGCATGCAAATGGTGCTTTTGGCAGAACGCGCACGTGGATTTCTACCAAACGACGTGCTAAGCATGCCGATGCTGCTCTTTTTAGCACCCGCGCACGCATTTGTGCGAAAACGCGTTTTAAGCATGCACATGCATCTTTTGGTAGACGCGGATGAAGTTTTCTGCAAAACCACAAGATGTGCATGCAAATGGTGCTTTTTGCAGAACGCGCACGTGGATTTCTACCAAACGACGTGCTAAGCATGCCAATGCTGCTCTTTTTAGCACCCGCGCACGCATTTGTGCGAAAACGCGTTTTAAGCATGCACATGCATCTTTTGGTAGACGCGGATGAAGTTTTCTGCAAAACCACAAGATGTGCATGCAAATGGTGCTTTTTGCAGAACGCGCACGTGGATTTCTACCAAACGACGTGCTAAGCTTGCCGATGCTGCTCTTTTTAGCACCCGCGCACGGATTTGTGCGAAAACGCGTTTTAAGCATGCACATGCATCTTTTGGTAGACGCGGATGAAGTTTTCTGCAAAACCACAAGATGTGCATGCAAATGGTGCTTTTGGCAGAACGCGCACGTGGATTTCTACCAAACGACGTGCTAAGCATGCCGATGCTGCTCTTTTTAGCACCCGCGCACGCATTTGTGCGAAAACGCGTTTTAAGCATGCACATGCATCTTTTGGTAGACGCGGATCAAGTTTTCTGCAAAACCACAAGATGTGCATGCAAATGGTGCTTTTTGCAGAACGCGCACGTGGATTTCTACCAAACGACGTGCTAAGCATGCCGATGCTGCTCTTTTTAGCACCCGCGCACGGATTTGTGCGAAAACGCGTTTTAAGCATGCACATGCATCTTTTGGTAGACGCGGATGAAGTTTTCTGCAAAACCACAAGATGTGCATGCAAATGGTGCTTTTGGCAGAACGCGCACGTGGATTTCTACCAAACGACGTGCTAAGCATGCCGATGCTGCTCTTTTTAGCACCCGCGCACGCATTTGTGCGAAAACGCGTTTTAAGCATGCACATGCATCTTTTGGTAGACGCGGATGAAGTTTTCTGCAAAACCACAAGGTGTGCATGCAAATGGTGCTTTTTGCAGAACGCGCACGTGGATTTCTACCAAACGACGTGCTAAGCTTGCCGATGCTGCTCTTTTTAGCACCCGCGCACGGATTTGTGCGAAAACGCGTTTTAAGCATGCACATGCATCTTTTGGTAGACGCGGATGAAGTTTTCTGCAAAACCACAAGATGTGCATGCAAATGGTGCTTTTGGCAGAACGCGCACGTGGATTTCTACCAAACGACGTGCTAAGCACGCCGATGCTGCTCTTTTTAGCACCCGCGCACGCATTTGTGCGAAAACGCGTTTTAAGCATGCACATGCATCTTTTGGTAGACGCGGATGAAGTTTTCTGCAAAACCACAAGATGTGCATGCAAATGGTGCTTTTTGCAGAACGCGCACGTGGATTTCTACCAAACGACGTGCTAAGCATGCCGATGCTGCTCTTTTTAGCACCCGCGCACGGATTTGTGCGAAAACGCGTTTTAAGCATGCACATGCATCTTTTGGTAGACGCGGATGAAGTTTTCTGCAAAACCACAAGATGTGCATGCAAATGGTGCTTTTGGCAGAACGCGCACGTGGATTTCTACCAAACGACGTGCTAAGCATGCCGATGCTGCTCTTTTTAGCACCCGCGCACGCATTTGTGCGAAAACGCGTTTTAAGCATGCACATGCATCTTTTGGTAGACGCGGATGAAGTTTTCTGCAAAACCACAAGATGTGCATGCAAATGGTGGTTTTGCAGAACGCGCTCGTGGATTTCTACCAAACGACGTGCTAAGCATGCCGATGCTGCTCTTTTTTTGCACCCGCGCACGCATTTGTGCGAAAACGCGTTTTAAGCATGCACATGCATCTTTTGGTAGACGCGGATGAAGTTTTCTGCAAAACCACAAGATGTGCATGCAAATGGTGCTTTTGGCAGAACGCGCACGTGGATTTCTACCAAACGACGTGCTAAGCATGCCGATGCTGCTCTTTTTAGCACCCGCGCACGCATTTGTGCGAAAACGCGTTTTAAGCATGCACATGCATCTTTTGGTAGGACGCGGATGAAGTTTTCTGCAAAACCACAAAGATGTGCATGCAAATGGTGCTTTTTTGCAGAACGCGCACGTGGATTTCTACTAAACGACGTGCTAAGCTTGCCGATGCTGCTCTTTTTAGCACCCGCACACGGATTTGTGCGAAAAACGCGTTTTTAAGCATGCACATGCATCTTTTGGTAGACGCGGATGAAGTTTTCTGCAAAACCACAAGTTGTGCATGCAAATGGTGCTTTTGGCAGAACGCGCACGTGGATTTCTACCAAACGACGTGCTAAGCATGCCGATGCTGCTCTTTTTTAGCACCCGCGCACGCATTTGTGCGAAAACGCGTTTTAAGCATGCACATGCAGCTTTTGGTAGACGCGGATCAAGTTTTCTGCAAAACCACAAGATGTGCATGCAAATGGTGCTTTTTGCAGAACGCGCACGTGGATTTCTACCAAACGACGTGCTAAGCATGCCGATGCTGCTCTTTTTAGCACCCGCGCACGGATTTGTGCGAAAACGCGTTTTAAGCATGCACATGCATCTTTTGGTAGACGCGGATGAAGTTTTCTGCAAAAACCACAAGATGTGCATGCAAATGGTGCTTTTGGCAGAACGCGCACGCTGGGATTTCTACCAAACGACGTGCTAAGCATGCCGATGCTGCTCTTTTTAGCACCCGCGCACGCATTTGTGCGAAAACGCGTTTTAAGCATGCACATGCATCTTTTGGTAGACGCGGATGAAGTTTTCTGCAAAACCACAAGATGTGCATGCAAATGGTGCTTTTTTGCAGAACGCGCACGTGGATTTCTACCAAACGACGTGCTAAGCATGCCGATGCTGCTATTTTTAGCACCCGCGCACGCATTTGTGCGAAAACGCGTTTTTAGGCATGCACATGCATCTTTTGGTAGACGCGGGATGAAGTTTTCTGCAAAACCACAAGATGTGCATGCAAATGGTGCTTTTTGCAGAACGCGCACGTGGATTTCTACCAAACGACGTGCTAAGCATGCCGATGCTGCTCTTTTTAGCACCCGCGCACGCATTTGTGCAAAAACGCGTTTTAAGCATGCACATGCATCTTTTGGTAGACGCGGATGAAGTTTTTCTGCAAAACCACAATATGTGCATGCAAATGGTTGCTTTTTGCAGAACGCGCACGTGGATTTCTACCAAACGACGTGCTAAGCATGCCGATGCTGCTCTTTTTAGCACCCCGCGCACGGATTTGTGCGAAAACGCGTTTTTAAGCATGCACATGCATCTTTTGGTAGACGCGGATGAGAAGTTTTCTGCAAAACCACAAGATGGTGCATGCAAATGGTGGTTTTGCAGAACGCGCTCGTGGATTTCTACCAAACGACGTGCTAAGCATGCCGATGCTGCTCTTTTTAGCACCCGCGCACGCATTTGTGCGAAAACGCGTTTTAAGCATGCACATGCATCTTTTGGTAGACGCGGATGAAGTTTTCTGCAAAACCACAAGATGTGCATGCAAATGGTGCTTTTGGCAGAACGCGCACGTGGATTTTCTACCAAACGACGGTGCTAAGCATGCCGATGCTGCTCTTTTTAGCACCCGCGCACGCATTTGTGCGAAAACGCGTTTTAAGCATGCACATGCATCTTTTGGCAGACGCGGATGAAGTTTTCTGCAAAACCACAAGATGTGCATGCAAATGGTGCTTTTTGCAGAACGCGCACGTGGATTTCTACTAAACGACGTGCTAAGCTTGCCGATGCTGCTCTTTTTAGCACCCGCACACGGATTTGTGCGAAAACGCGTTTTAAGCATGCACATGCATCTTTTGGTAGACGCGGATGAAGTTTTCTGCAAAACCACAAGATGTGCATGCAAATGGTGCTTTTGGCAGAACGCGCACGTGGATTTCTACCAAACGACGTGCTAAGCATGCCGATGCTGCTCTTTTTAGCACCCGCGCACGCATTTGTGCGAAAACGCGGTTTTAAGCATGCACATGCAGCTTTTGGTAGACGCGGATCAAGTTTTCTGCAAAACCACAAGATGTGCATGCAAATGGTGCTTTTTGCAGAACGCGCACGTGGATTTCTACCAAACGACGTGCTAAGCATGCCGATGCTGCTCTTTTTAGCACCCGCGCACGGATTTGTGCGAAAACGCGTTTTAAGCATGCACATGCATCTTTTGGTAGACGCGGATGAAGTTTTCTGCAAAACCACAAGATGTGCATGCAAATGGTGCTTTTGGCAGAACGCGCACGTGGATTTTCTACCAAACGACGTGCTAAGCATGCCGATGCTGCTCTTTTTAGCACCCCGCGCACGCATTTGTGCGAAAACGCGTTTTAAGCATGCACATGCATCTTTTGGTAGAGCGCGGATGAAGTTTTCTGCAAAACCACAAGATGTGCATGCAAATGGTGCTTTTTGCAGAACGCGCACGTGGATTTCTACCAAACGACGTGCTAAGCTTGCCGATGCTGCTCTTTTTAGCACCCGCGCACGGATTTGTGCGAAAACACGTTTTTAAGCATGCACATGCATCTTTTGGTAGACGCGGATGAAGTTTTCTGCAAAACCACAAGATGTGCATGCAAATGGTGCTTTTGGCAGAACGCGCACGTGGATTTCTACCAAAACGACGTGCTAAGCATGCTGATGCTGCTCTTTTTAGCACCCGCGCACGCATTTGTGCGAAAACGCGTTTTAAGCATGCACATGCATCTTTTGGTAGACGCGGATGAAGTTTTCTGCAAAACCACAAGATGTGCATGCAAATGGTGCTTTTTGCAGAACGCGCTCGTGGATTTCTACCAAACGACGTGCTAAGCGTGCCGATGCTGCTCTTTTTAGCACCCGCGCACGCATTTGTGCGAAAACGCGTTTTAAGCGTGCACATGCATCTTTTGGTAGACGCGGATGAAGTTTTTCTGCAAAACCACAAGATGTGCATGCAAATGGTGCTTTTTTGCAGAACGCGCACGTGGATTTCTACCAAACGACGTGCTAAGCATGCCGATGCTGCTCTTTTTAGCACCCGCGCACGGATTTGTGCGAAAACGCGTTTTAAGCATGCACATGCATCTTTTGGTAGACGCGGATGAAGTTTTCTGCAAAACCACAAGATGTGCATGCAAATGGTGCTTTCTGCAGAACGCGCACGTGGATTTCTACCAAACGACGTGCTAAGCATGCCAATGCTGCTCTTTTTTAGCACCCGCGCACGCATTTGTGCGAAAACGCGTTTTAAGCATGCACATGCATCTTTTGGTAGACGCGGATGAAGTTTTCTGCAAAACCACAAGATGTGCATGCAAATGGTGCTTTTTGCAGGAACGCGCACGTGGATGTCTACCAAACGACGTGCTAAGCTTGCCGATGCTGCTCTTTTTAGCACCCGCGCACGGATTTGTGCGAAAACGCGTTTTAAGCATGCACATGCATCTTTTGGTAGACGCGGATGAAGTTTTCTGCAAAACCACAAGATGTGCATGCAAAATGGTGCTTTTGGCAGAACGCGCACGTGGATTTCTACCAAACGACGTGCTAAGCATGCCGATGCTGCTCTTTTTAGCACCCGCGCACGCATTTGTGCGAAAACGCGTTTTAAGCATGCACATGCATCTTTTGGTAGACGCGGATGAAGTTTTCTGCAAAACCACAAGATGTGCATGCAAATGGTGCTTTTTGCAGAACGCGCACGTGGATTTCTACCAAACGACGTGCTAAGCATGCCGATGCTGCTCTTTTTAGCACCCCGCGCACGGATTTGTGCGAAAACGCGTTTTAAGCATGCACATGCATCTTTTGGTAGACGCGGATGAAGTTTTCTGCAAAACCACAAGATGTGCATGCAAATGGTGCTTTTGGCAGAACGCGCACGTGGATTTCTACCAAAACGACTGTGCTAAGCATGCCGATGCTGCTCTTTTTAGCACCCGCGCACGCATTTGTGCGAAAACGCGTTTTAAGCATGCACATGCATCTTTTGGTAGACGCGGATGAAGTTTTCTGCAAAACCACAAGATGTGCATGCAAATGGTGCTTTTTGCAGAACGCGCACGTGGATTTCTACCAAACGACGTGCTAAGCATGCCGATGCTGCTATTTTTAGCACCCGCGCACGCATTTGTGCGAAAACGCGTTTTAGGCATGCACATGCATCTTTTGGTAGACTCGGATGAAGTTTTTCTGCAAAACCACAAGATGTGCATGCAAATGGTGCTTTTTGCAGAACGCGCACGTGGATTTCTACCAAACGACGTGCTAAGCATGCCGATGCTGCTCTTTTTAGCACCCGCGCACGCATTTGTGCGAAAATGCGTTTTAAGCATGCACATGCATCTTTTGGTAGACGCGGATGAAGTTTTCTGCAAAACCACAAGATGTGCATGCAAATGGTGCTTTTTGCAGAACGCGCACGTGGATTTCTACCCAAACGACGTGCTAAGCATGCCGATGCTGCTCTTTTTAGCACCCGCGCACGCATTTGTGCGAAAACGCGTTTTAAGCATGCACATGCATCTTTTGGTAGACGCGGATGAAGTTTTCTGCAAAACCACAAGATGTGCATGCAAATGGTGCTTTTTGCAGAACGCGCACGTGGATTTCTACCAAACGACGTGCTAAGCATGCCGATGCTGCTCTTTTTAGCACCCGCGCACGCATTTGTGCGAAAACGCGTTTTAAGCATGCACATGCATCTTTTGGTAGACGCGGATGAAGTTTTC